>NW_024088435.1:0-14742 GCF_009730915.1 Dioscorea cayenensis subsp. rotundata
TGTGGCACCCATCTTGAGACATTTTTTCTTTTTCAGTAAACTTATGAGAACCTTCACAATGTGGTTTTTTAAATATTACAATTTTTTTTAATTACCGAAATGAGTAAAATTTTAAAAAATGACATGTTTGGGCAAAACGGTAAGCTAATTACCGTTTTGGTGGGGTTTAAGTGGAAAATGATAACATCGTCATTGTTTTCAAATTTTTTTTAATTTTTTTTTATTAACCTTGCTGACTTCTTCATCGACGTAGACAACATCAACGTTGACCTCCAAAACCTCCAAAACCTACAATATCTCCATCTTCAACTCCACAACACAAACAAAGAAGCCAAGACAGTGTTCAACATGACGACCATGAAAGAGCTCCGAGCTCGGATGGAATCAGATGCCCAGCAAGTTATATGTCAAGCCAAGACGGTGAAGATGAAGCTTGAAGAGCTTGATAAGGCCAACATGGCTCACCGGAGACTTCTCTGGTGTGGGCCATGGACACTTGCGGAGAGAACTAGGACTTCAATTGTTGGAGGGTTGGGATCAAAGCTTAAGAAGTTGATATATGAGTTCCATGAACTGTGGACCCCGCCAACCTGGTCCCTACACCTTTCATTTGTCTCCTAAAAGAAAAAAATAAAACTTAGTTAAGTGCTAACCTTGTTTACCTTACCCCTTAATCCTTTCTTCTTCTTCTTGTCACCATGCTGAGTCTTTCTAGAGAAGAATTCCCGGAGGAATTCCCGGAAAGCCATCTTGTCATGGCCCCCTCCTTGGCCGAATGTTTTTCACCCCCATGGTCATCTCCTTTCTTCATTCCTCCATCTCTCTTCTTTCTCTCCACTCTCCCACTTGTTTACTCCTTGGAAGTTGAAGAAGAAGGCCATCCATCACCGGAGTTCGAGTCTCCACCGGTGGTCTTGGCATCGAAGGTGAGGAGAAGAAGAGCAAGTAGCCGCCGGTGTCCTCCAAAGGCAAGGTAGGCTCTCTCCTCCTCTTGTTGATGATGGTTGTCTTGTTGCTTATGTTTGCATGGGTTGTTGTTTAAAAATTTTTGGTGCTTATCCTTGCATGAAAAAAACCTCACCTTATGCATGTTGAAACCCACCCTTGTGCCTCTTGAGTATCTTTTAGTTCTTGGTCTCCATGTTACATAAAGTTTTTATTCATGGAACCATCTATATGTTTATACCATTTTGCTTGAAACCCAAGCCAAAAACCCAAGTTTTTGCATGCCTAATGAATGTTTAGTTTTTGTAGTTTTTGGCATGTGTGTTGGACCTTATATATTTTTGCACCCTTGTGATTATATATATATATACATGCATGCATGCATGCATTGATCTACTACTTGTGCTAGGAGATTTATTTCCATCCTTGTTTCTCTCACCTATTGTCCTTGTTCCTCTTAATCATTCTATGTTCCTTCCCACATCATTGTTATTACCACTAGTATTAGTTTTATGTTAGATCTACTTGTAGATACTTTCAAATTGTTGTTGAAACCCTTGGAGCTTAGTGTTAGCTCAAAGGCTTGTGCTTACCATCCTTGTTTGGAGAAAGGTTTGGCCTTGGCATTAGTTTAATGAATGTTAAGTTGCTTAGTTCTTGCTCACCCAAGCATGGTGGAGATTTTTTTTTGGACCATATTTGAGGGTAGAACTAGCATGCTATTTAAAAACCATGATATTGTGTATGTTTCCATGTGTACATGTATTCATGTATTTTGGTTGGTTTTCCTTGGATTATAGGATCACCTTGAGCTATAATCTTGGATTTCTTTTGAATTTAGGAGATCACCAAGTAAGTAATCCCTTAAACTCTTGTATTTAAATTTTGTGGTTTTGATTTATTTTCATGTAGAATTTCTGAAATTTTATTTGCATTTATTCTTTAAAAATTATTGTGAGAATGCCTTCTATTTATGTCTTGTGTTTTTAGAGGAAGAGAAGTTTCTATACTTAGTTGGAACCATAGTGCTTTTATTTGCCAAAACTTATACATGTTATTTCCTTGTTACTTCCAAATATTTGGCAAAGTAATTATCCTTTTTGTAACCTTGTTTATTCCCAATAACAAAAACTTAAGATTTATTAAGTGCTTGAATCCTTGGTCCACCTAACATCAATTTGGATTACCTATCTATTATTTGGTTATACATTTATCCCTTAAATATCCACTTACCTTTTATGTCCTTGCCTATCTTCTTCCTAAAAATTTTTTTAGCATCCTTGTTTTTAGTCAATATTTCCCTTGAAATTATTTTTTTCTAGTTATCTTGGAATTAGGTGGATCATTTTTTTCTTCAATTGATGAGATACATTAGACCTTGAATTTTTACAAATTTTTAGTATTTTATTGTATTAATAATCATGCATTTCATCCTTGAGTTTGGTTGGATAATTATTTATTGGTTTCACTATTATTTATACTTGTGGTATTTTATTTTGTTGGTAAATCTTTTTATTTTTCTTAAATTTTTGGGAAAAATATTTGTGAAATGTTGTTATTATTTCTCCAAAATGAGAACCATGCTTAGGCTTGGAAAAAGTGAGTATTTTTCTTTTTACATTATTTATTTATCTACTTTATTTTTATTAGATGAATTTTTTTGGAAAAATACTTGTGTATATTCTCGTATTCTTGGCTTGGAAATGTATCCGAATTTTTGGTCTCCAAAATGAACAATATGCAACCCACGTCGCTGGGGGTTAAACCCCCGACCTTGTCGACAAGTAATTTTTGGAAAATGAGACTACGGTTTGCATCGCGTGTCCGTTCGGTGAAATAATCAACGACCACATTATTCGGTCTCGGGTCACCGAGGGTAAATAAATGATTTCAGTTATTTCGGCTCGGGTCTGTCACCGAGGGTAAACAAATGACCTTTGGCACTTTCAGTGAATTTGGAGTCATACTTTGGATATTGTATTTATTGTTTTACCTTTGATTTTGTTTACACTATTTTTGTGCAATTGCATTATTTTTTTGTGCAAAATTTCGGACCGAACTTTTGCTTTTCAGTTTGTTTTGATTACTATCAGGGCTAGTGAGCTCATGGATTTACTTTTAAATCCTTTTCGGATCGAGGAGCATGAGACCCGTGGATCTTAGAAGGCTTCCATGAGATGTCTTCCTTGAGATTTATGCCTTAAGACTTATGTCTTTGTATCGCTTGTATTATTGTTTAAGAACCTCCTTGTAGGGTCATGTCAGTATTTTTCATTTACCTTGTATTCGAGTTGGTTGTAAACCTTAAGTTGTACTCTTACTTGGTATTACGTCGGGTTTATTTTTCCACTCCTAGTCTAGTGTTGGGTTTTGAGGCCTTGCGAGGTTCACTGGGCCCCGCACTGTGGGTCTGCGTGCCGTTTGTCGGCCTTACCGAGGTTCGGGCGTGACATGAACTCAGGACAGAGATGGTTGATGAAGAAGTTATTGAAAGGTTGTCTTAGAGTTGCTCGTCTTAATGAATAAAACTAATTAAGTTATCTTTTATGCATAAATATTATGTTATATTTTATCAGGTTGACTAACAAGAGAAGGAAGTGAGAAGTTTATGAAGGAGGTGGTGATGGAGGTGAAGGAGAGGAACGATGCAGTGAAGGCGATGGAGAGGAGTTTGAAGAAGCTTGAACAGGTGTTCATGGACATGGCTGTTCTAGTGGGAGCTCAAGGAGAGAAGATTGAGGATATTGAAAGCCACGTGGAACATGCCAACTCATTCGCGGGGGGCTGAGGAGTTACAGACAATGGTAGCATGCGGTGGTGGTGGTGGAGTGTCTTCTCTGGCTTGAACTTACCGGAATTCGAGGCCATGCCATCACGGAGAGCCATAGTCTTCAGCTGCGACATCTAGGGAGATAGAGAGAGAGAGAGAGAGAGGAGGAAGTCGATTAAGGAGAAGAGGGCGCGCAATTGAGCAATGGCGGTGGGTTCTCATAAGTGGAGATGATGATGATGATTAGCAATTCTTTTTAATAAAAAAATTAAAAAATTAAAAAAAAAATTGAAAACGGTAGCATGCTTACCTTTTTCGGTGCAAAAGCACTTAAAACGGTAACCATGTTACCATCTTCCACTTAGGGGCTGTTTGTTTGGCCGGATTTGAAAATACTTGGATTTAAAAATCCTTGGATTTGAGAAATCTTTTGTTTGTTTCAATGGATTTCAATCTCTTTTGTATTTTCAAATTCAAAAGTTATGGGATTATAGAATTCGGCCAAAATGACCGAATTTCAAAATCCCATTCAGTGAATCCCATCTAGTAATTAATATACTAATTATATTAATTACTTATAATATTAATTACACTATAATTATATTTTATAAAATATTAAATAAAATATAATTATAGTATAATTAATATTAGTAATATAATATATAATTGATATATTATATTATATTAATTATGTATTAAATAATTAATATATTATATTTTATTATAATAAATTAAGTATATATTAATTATTAATTATATTAATTACACTATAATTATATTTTATAAAATATTAAATAAAATGCAATTATAGTGTAATTAATATTAGTAATATAATATATAATTCATATATTATATTAATTATATTATATTAATTGTTTTAATAAAGAATTAATATATTATATTTTATTATAATAAATTAAGTATATATTAATTATATTAATTTCTCATAATATTAATTATACCATAATTATATTTTTATAAAGATATTAAATAAAAATATAATTATAGTGTAATTAATATTAGTAATATAGTATATAATTGATATATTATATTATATTATATTAATTTTTTTTAATAAATAATTAATATATTATATTTTATTATAATAAATTAAGTATATATTAATTATATTAATTACTCATAAAATTAATTACACTATAATTATATTTTTATAAAATATTAAATAAAAATATGATTATAGTGTAATTAATATTAATAATATAATATATAATTAATATATTATATTATATTAATTATTTAATAAAATCTAAATTAAAAAATCTCTTCAACCAAATACAAAATTTTGTGATTCAGCATTACAAATACATCCAACCAAACACTGGATTTGACTCTTCTGAATTTTCAAATACACGGATTTGTAAATACAAATCCACTGCATTTTCAACTACATCTAATCAAACGCCCCCTTAAACCCTTGCAAAATGGTAATTATCTTACCGTTTTCCCTAAACATGTCATTTTTTAAAATTTTACTCATTTCGGTAATTAAAAAATTGTAATATTAAAAAAAAAGCCTCACAATGGCACATAATTTCAATTAACTCAACTTTTCTAAACAACACAGCATAGTAACTAAAAGATAAGCAATAGCAAGGAAGATGATGACCATGACTTTCAAGTAATGAACTGAGTGTAAGAAAAAAAAAAAATTAATAATCCGATCTACCAAGAAATAACACATAAGTCTTGTACAGACCAAGACAACATGAACTACTCATCAAACAAATTCTAATACCGAGACCTGTATCTGCTAGCAATAAAAGTGCAAAAGAGCAAAACAAGGACTAACACTGACCTAGTAAAGAGGGATGGAATTAAAACAACGAGAAGGCTGGATTTGGAGAACATAAACGCTGAATATCGGGTTACAACCAAATTCCAACACCCGAAAGCAAACCACGGGGAGACATTGCTTATTATTCTTATTTTATTTTATTATTTTTTATAACAATGTCACGTGATCGTGGGTTGCGGGATCGAAATAGATTGTGAGATTTGGTGGATAAGTGTAAGGATTATTTAAAATTTAAAAATAATAATAAATATAATAATAATATTATTAAGTATAAAAGGGTGGGGTCCACATGTTATGATAAACTAGATTTTTTGCTATGTTAATAACTGATTTGTTATCACAAAACAAAGTTGTAGCTTCATTCTGTTTTTCACCAATGTCTTCAAGGATTTTTCTAAGCTAAATGACTTGAGAAGTGGGCAAACTAGCTGAAATATATTCATCTTCTGCAAAAGATTATGCCACACTCTGTTGTTTCTTCGATGCCCAAGAAAATTCGCTAGAACCCAATGAAAAAAATACACTAAGGTGCTTTTCATGTCATCTCTACAGTCACCCCAATCAATGCCACAATATCAAATTAAGGTTGCACCAATACCTCTATGATGCACAACAACCTGCTCATCTACATCTTCTTCTTTCCAATTCCAAGTAGCACCTTCATTAAACAAAACATCACGACTTATAATAATTTTGTTAGTTTCAAGCTAAACAATCTATTAGATTTTGAGCTATAGCCAACAAAAATGCATTTTTTTCACTTACTTCATCAAGCTTGTACCTTCTCTCTTTTGGAATTTGAGCATAGCAAATGCTTCCAAAAACCTTCAAATGCTTCAGCCCAAAAAATTGAGGTAGGCATTTATCATGTAGCATGCATTTTGCCATCTCCATCACCGTTTGATTCTTCCTCTCAGATACACCATTTTGTTGTGGTGTATAGCCAACAATCAATTGTCTTTCCATGCCTTCATCTTCACAAAATTCTTGAAATGCATTTGATGTGTACTCTTTGCCATGATCACTTCTTAAAATTTTAATGTAGTGCCTACTTTGTTTCTCAACAAAGCTCTTGAACTTCTTGAAAATTGCAAACACTTGGGATCTCTCTTTCATAAAGTAGACCTAAGTCATTCTTGTAAAATCATCTATAAATAGAATGAAGTATTTGTTACCTCCATGTGAGATAGTCTTCATAGGCCCACATATGTCTATGTGAATTAGCTCTAGCATCTTCTTGGATCTCCAAGCAACACCTTTAGGAAAAGGTTGCCGATGTTGCTTGCCAAGTGCACATCCTTCACAAACTTCATGTTTTTCTTCAATTTTTGGTAATCCATAAGCCATTCCATTTAATTTGTTGAAGTAGTTTAAGGCTGTGAAAATTTAAATGCCCAAGCCGTTTGTGTTATAGCCATGCATCTTCATCAACATGAGCCTTCAATGCTTGAGTTCCTCCATAGTTGAGATTAATTGGGAAGCTCTGATTTGTCTCTATTTTTCACTTTTGCAACCAACTATCTACCATCTATCATAGATAAAGCATTGATTGTCATCAAAATTCAATGCATATCTATGCTCAAGGAGTTGTCCATGACTTAGAAGATTTTGTCCTAAATAAAGGACAAACAACACATCTTGAATAAATTTTGTGCCTTTCTTCGTTTGAATACTTATGGTTCCTCTTCCTTGTGCTTTCACAATGCCTCCATTTCCCATCTTGACTTGAGTTTTTATAGACTCATCAAGGTCAACAAAGATAAATCTCTTCTTTGTCATATGGTTGCTATAGCCATGTTATCAAGAAACCAAATATCATCATTGGTTCCCATTGCCATGTGACAAGTGAAAAATAAATTTCCTTCACCACCTTGCTCCTACTTTGAAAAATGTGCTTGTTGATCGCCTTTAAGTCAACAATTCTTCTCAATATGGCCAAATTTTTTGCAATGGTGGCACTTCGGCTTACCCTTATGCCAACAATCCTTCTCAAGATGATTGTCCTTGCCACAAATGTTGCAAGAATTGAAATTTTCTGAAGTAAATGTTCTTGAAAAAATATTTTTGCCTCATAGTCTTCCACGGACATATCTTCCACCTCTGCTTGATTCTCCACCTTCATCATTCTTGGGGGTGATATTTAGCTTTGATTGGAAAGCACTTTCAAATGATTTTTCATGAGTCATCAAAGATCCTATCAACTCTTGAATCTTCATTGATGAGATATGTTTTATATCTTCAATTATTGACACCATAGAATCAAACTTTGGAGATAAACTCACAAGGATATTCTCAATAATTTGGTTGTCTTTAATCTCCTCACCAAATGTTTTCATTTCATTCACAATTTTAACAATCTTTGTATAGTAGTCTTGCACATTTTCTGCCTCATTCATCTTCAAGTTTTGAAATTCTCTTCTCAATGTTTGGAGAGTGGCATTCTTCACCTTAACATTCCTTTGGAATTCTTTTTGTAAAATTTCCCATACTTCTTTAGCCTGAGTTGCCCCAATTATTCTTAAGAAAATATTTGGGCTTAACCCCTGCTGAATATATGAAATGGCCTTAGCATTCTTCCTTCTGTGTTCCTTAAATGCTTTTAATTCTTGATTACGTAGATTTGTGGTAGATGGAGGTTCATCATATCCATCCTCAACATACTCCCACAAATCTAATGATCTGAATATAGTTTTCATCTTCACACACCAGTGATTAAAGAATGCAGGAATTAGAGGACAATCACTACCTTGATTTGCCATGTAACTTTCCTATAACTCAACTTCTAAGAAGCATTAGATCTTGTAGCTCTAATACCACAATATGTTGGAGGTCAAACACAAGCCAAGAAATAATTTGGGAACAAGGCAAAATATATAATAAGCAAAAACAATCTTCATTCAATCATCTAATTATTCATATTTCACATCAACACTTGATTCTCTGAAGGTGAAACAATACACAAGCAATTGAAGCTGAAAATTAAAAGATAGATTACTACTTACTAAAAATATAGATGCAATGGCTCATTCCATGTCCCATTCAAGAAGATAAACTAGAGCTGGAAGAATCTCCGTAATTGCTAGCATCGGGATTGATGAGCTTGTCTAGCTCTGTAATAAGAGAAATAAAGGATCTAGAAAGGAGAGAGACTTTGCAATTCACATCAGAAATTTTTGGTAGAAAATCTGCTGATCATCATCATCAGTATTTCATTCTCTTTTCATTACATTGGAAGCAGCTCGCTTCCACACTCTAGATTTTTCTGCAGAAAAGTAAAGTAAGTTCACACATTCACGTGAAAACACATAATTAGCTTATATTATATAGCTTTGACTAGCTATAGTTGACTAGTCAACTACGATGGTAGCACATTACTCAACACCTAAAATAAAATTTAAAATATAATATGAATTTCTCTCTTTTATACTTATGTTCCATTTCATTTATCTTACGATGGGACCACGTACTTTATTCACTACAAGAAAAACAAGAATTTGGCACGGATTTTGGCCAAAAAATGTGCCAAACTGATTTTGGCACGGAAACATAACCGTGCCTATAGCGTGTGTGATAAATATAATTTGTCACTAGAATAGTAAAATTATACCAAATTTTGTCACCCTTTTACTAGATCGTGCCAATTTTGTTACGGTTTTAGGCATCGTTTTGGCACGGTTTAAGGCACAGTTTGTTTGGCACCATTTTTGGCATGGTTTTGTTTTGTCACAGTTTTTGGACAGTTTGTTTGGCACCTTTTTTTGTGCAGGTTTATTTTATCACAATTTTTGGCACAGTTTGTTTGGCACCGTTTTTGGCATAGTTAAGGTTTGCCATGGTTTTGACATGGTTTGGTTGTCACAGTATTTGTCACGATTCTTAGCACAGGTTAGTTTGTCACGGATCTTGGCACAGTGTCGATTGTCACAGTTTTTGGCATTGTTTAT
Source organism: Dioscorea cayenensis subsp. rotundata (assembly GCF_009730915.1). Taxonomy (NCBI): domain Eukaryota; kingdom Viridiplantae; phylum Streptophyta; class Magnoliopsida; order Dioscoreales; family Dioscoreaceae; genus Dioscorea; species Dioscorea cayenensis. Next base: position 9,476 of record NW_024088435.1, read on the forward strand.
AGTGTCACGGTTGGCACGGTTTTTTGGCACGGAGACGATTTTTGGCACATTTTTTGTAATGATTTTTGGCAAGGTTTTAAATTTTATATAGTTGTTGGCACATTTTTTGTCATAGTTTTAAATTTAGTAAGGATATTGGCATAGTTTTTGTCATGAAATTTGGCACAATTTTCTTTTATAAAATTACAAATGGATTTATTTAATAATAGAACGTGTATTTAATTTTATCAAAATATATATTGTAATATTTGTAAAATAAGAAAATTTGTTATTACAATCATAGCATGACAATAATAAGGTCCAATCTACATGACTCCGCAAAAATCTTAACATAAACCATGTACATTATCAAAAACCATATACATCATCCCCCAAGTCTTCAAGAGAATTATTGGTAGAGCGAGAGATCACAGACTCTCTCAGTGTTGGAGGGTGCTCATCGGCATGTGTTTGTGACACACCCACTACGCCCTACGATGAACATTTCATGCGTTTACTTTGTAGCTTATCGGGCGTTTCGAACGCCGCTCATTTAATCCACGACACTCGCAAAATGCCAAGTGTCGTTGAAACGTTACGCCGGGATATTCCGGCGCTTTTGTTTAATAAAGCGCCTCCACTTCATGGCGTTTGAGTATATAAGCCGGTCTGGCGAGATGACGCCGAACGGCGGCAGTGCTGATGACTGACGTTTAAAACCCATAAAGCGCCGCAATTAGTTGTCACTCATTTTCACTCGCTTATAGTTAAAACGCCTTTAAGTGTAAATGCTAATGGTGGCGCTTTATATAATAAACGCTCGAGAATAATGTCGAAATCACGAGAATATTTTTCCCTCGGTTTTCGTTGCATTTTTGAAATAAACGTCGGGAACAATAAAACTATATTTAAGTGATTTAGCAATCAATTCAGATGGGTATTTTCTTGAAAAACACAGGAATATAATCAATGCATTACAACACACATATAGACTTGTTTACATCCACAAATAATTAAACATAAACAATAGTTGATGATTTGTAATAATATTCGCACATTCATTCTAACAAGCGAGTCACGACATTAGGAATTCCAAACATAACTACAATAAATTCCAAAAATACCAAAAGAACACTAATATCAAAGTATGTGATTCTTGTTCCACATAAAACCATAACGTACATAACATATACGACTAAAGACATGCATCCAATGCATCACCAACACCATTAATTAATTATCTCTAATTAATTATCTCTAGAAGAGTTATCCTGCAATTAAAATAAAATCATTAGAGGATGAACCAAGGCATAACCAAAATAATTTGTGTACTTTTAGAATACGTACCTGAGGAGTATGTTAGCCCAGCCAATTTTAGCTGGGATCGCTAGTCACACGAGGAGTCCTGGATTTTGTAAAAAGGTGGGTAAGAGCATTGTATTGAGCATTTTGTTGTTCTACTTGAGCTCGTTCTTGCTCATGTCTCATCTCTCATGCATTCTGTCCATTTGACGAAATTCTGCTTGCAGAATTTCAACTTTTGATTGATCGTTTGAGTTGTTTAGAATTTCGGGTACCGTCGAGCCTCCATATTAGCTTTTGGGTGTTGGACCCTAGCCCACCCCTCCTACTCAGCCACATCGTCTCTCTCCAATAGCTTGTGTCAGAATTTGAGTTTCAACCATTCATGCATCCTACACTCTATTGTCGAGACATCCAACTAACTTCTCGTGGCCGACTCCTACTATCACAATAAAAAGAATTGTTACAAATTTTGAAAACAAATTGTGAGGTGAGTTAAAGACACTGAAAACATAGGTATTACCATAATTTGTCTAGTTTCCTGTTCATGTGGACATCCTTCTGCAGTATAGGGTTGCTCTAAAATTCAAGGCGACCTCCATCCTCCCTCGTGGCCAACTCCTCCTACAAAGTGTGGACACAAATTAATTTTGAATCCACAAATATAAACAAGTTTGCAGTAATACTTACCATTTCTCACTTCTCATCGACTTTCTTTAGATCCCACAAGTGACCAATATATATATGTTGTTTTCTACTAGCAAACAAGTCGTGAATCCTTCATATGACATGCATTTTAAAATTATAAATAACAAAGATAAAAGATACTTTTGTTGAAATAAGCAAAATATTTACATAACCTCCTCTTCTTTTGAATACCAAAATCAACTAAATTGTTCCTCCATTGCCATCAGATAATAGTAGCATCTTTGGATGTTTGTCGTGTCGCCTGCAGACTTTCTTCTCAAGGCTTTGAAAATGTTTTGTTTTCAAATCCTTCATGCTTATAATCCCTCCATTTCTTCCCCAAAGATTTGAGCACATACTCTCTGAAATTTGAAGGAAAAACTCTTAACTATATCAAAACATTATAACCTATTTGGATTAGTAATAGAACTTACTAAATTTGAACAATTCAATTGTTGTAAGCATAACAGGTGGAACACTGCAGCTTAAGTGACTTTTACCTCGATCAAATTTTAAACAATTCAATCCTTCAATGTTTTTGGTACTTTATAGCTCTCTCATGTGCGTACATCATGTTGGCCTCGATCAGGCGAGCATACCTGAGGTAAACGCAAAGCAATATTCAAAGCCTGGGTACCAGCGTTGGCTCTAATTGATCGAACTTACTAAAAGTGCTTTCTGCCGAGGAGTGTGTAAATGTCCATAACTCTTTTGTGTGAGTAGTTCTACCCTTTTTCTTTGTTGTCCTTGGATTCCTCAACTACAATAATACATACACATATCATAACATAATGAGCATTCATGCAGTGCAGTGATTTTTAATTGTAGTCTAAAAGCATGGAATTACCTCGAATTCAATTCATCGGCTTCATTGATTGGCTGAAGATTGCTCTAATCTTGTGCATGTATCACTGGTTGCAAACTTGATCATTAAGGTTTGAATCATCCGAGGGATGACGGACAGAGCCATGTGGAGTAACGCACTCAGGTAATGGAGCTGCACCTTGTGTGTTCCAACATGGTTTGATGGATTACCTGCCACCAAGTGTTAGATGTTGTAGCACCACCAACATCACATCCACCGCGCCTGTTATGAGAGCCGATTGACAATTTTGATACCTTTCAATTTTAACTCCGCATGTTTTCACTCTGTCTCCATGTTAAAACGACTAGTCTGTGGAATTGGATGCAAGCTTGTCACAGATTGCAAATTTCTAAAAAATTGAATAACATGCTATATATAGAGTGGCAAAATGAAACTCCTCATTCCAAACACAGAGTGGGTTGAACTATATTTGCGCTTATTTGTCTCGCAGCTAAGAAGTCGGCAAGAAAGTCTTTATTAGGAGCCAAGTCCTCCTTGCACTTACTGAATTTTGAACCAGAACTCATCCAAAGGATATTATTCATCAAACTATTTTTGAAGACAAGATCAATTTTTCCGTAATAATACAGAATGACAAGATATATATCCTACTTTCAGAATTATTTTGGGTCCCAACCAGAAACTTCATGTAATGTCAAGAAAGTCCAAGATACTTTGCATCTCATTGTTCAAGCAAACCAATTTATTAAAAGGAAAGTCTATGAGTTTCAACAAGACTTATCTTGATACCCTATTATTTCTTATGTGAACTTTATCTAATAAAGGAAAGAGATTCATTAGCTGTTAATTAACTTTTAATGAAGTAGAACACCAAAAATATGCTGAATGCTCCCAAAACCTTGAAAGTCTAAATGACTCCAAACAAATACAAAAATAAACCAGAAATGGGAATGTATACTACCTCAGCCAGTAATCCAAATGAACTATGAAAATAATTCAAAGTCCCTCCTTTCTGAACTTTAAATTCCTTTTCCCTACATGACATCAAATGAGAGATATCCAAATCGTAGAGAATGAAAGAAGCAAAAATAGGAAGATGTGGAATAATCAATTTGATGGACAGTCCCGCAAGAGAATCATTCTGTCACAATAAATGCGTCATTATCCGTCTAGTTCAAGGAAGCATTAGTTTCAATTTTTGTTCAAGTTCTTGAACAAAGACAGCCGTATATTTAGTTCAAAGTCATTCTGTTAGAGATTAACCATATACCACATATCATGCACTGGCGACCCTTTATCTTGGCTTAACCTGGATGCATAAGGATCCTACCACCAAAAAAGTTTTCATGCCATCCGACCTCACCACCAATTCCATTTAAGTTTTAATCGCTTCTTACACACACAAATATATAGATCGGGGTCCCAGCTATGGTTATTGCTCACCATGCATACAATTCGGCGTTAAGACTCAAACTCCCACATGGAACAAAGAGAGAATTGAACTTCCAGCCTTAACCACAAAGACACAGTACTAATTATAAAGATATATAGAATAATCAACCTGTCCTCAAGGAAATGCAACTTTTGACCAATATACATGCAAGCCAACTTATTACCACTAACGTGAAATGTAAACACACGCTCTTAAAGTTATAGAACTACTAGCTGGGAATCCCGCTATTTCTTTTTCCAAACATCATGTACTCTGAATACCTCCATTAATTACCACAACGCACAACCTCAAAGGCTGAACTGCATCGTATATGGATCACCAAACATGAATTTGTATAATTTATTTTGGTTCATACATTCACAACCATGATCACGATTTATAATGAAGGAAAAAGACTAGTTCCATGATATAAACTGTTGATATGGAATGTAAAATAATGGAAAGTTCGAAAACCACAAAACCAATATATAGAGAAAACCAAACGACATCTTAAAACTACATTTTTCAATTTGGACAGAATCAAAATTTTCCATGATTAATGAAAGGAAACAAGTAGATACATACTGATTTTCTTGGGACCAAAATGTTGTATCGAATAACAAAGTCAACATGATAATAAGCGTCAGATAGATTTAGTGAAACTAATAAGTTAAATAAATAAAACATCACCAGTTTGATAAACGAAACCAATGTCAAATATAATTTGAAACATGTTCATTATTAATTGCCTAGCTCTTTAGCCAACCCAGAAAGTGTTCAGACACCCTGGTCATGTCCATCATCCATAATAAACAAATATATATAATATATATAATAAGATCTTAGAATAGTTACACTTTTGATTGTTTACTCTACATATACCATCACAAACATTACCATAATAATTACTATTTATAATTTATATACAAACTAGTATTTAATTCTAACCTGAGAACCTAGGAAAATAATTAATGTATATAGTGGAAATATATTTAGAATTGAAACTAACTTGAAATTTTTTTTTTGTCATCAATCATCATC
>NW_024088436.1:0-35092 GCF_009730915.1 Dioscorea cayenensis subsp. rotundata
GTCCATCTTATTTCAAAGCCTCCGGGATCGGGATCTAGTGCGCCACAGTAACGATCTATTCGATGTCACTACTGTCATGCTCCAGGTCACGTTCATGCTGAGTGTCACAAGTTCCAACGGGCTCAGTAGACATCACAACAACGCGTCACCCCAGTCTCACATTCTGCTTCTCTGATTGGCCTTCTGTCTCCCGAGCAACTTCGACAGATTGTCTAGTAGCTTTCCCGGAGTCAAGTTTCTCCATGCTTGGACCCCATTCTCCCTCAGGATACCTCAAACACCTCTTCTCATCCATTGCTCATCTCCACCCCTACAAGTATCTCTCCATCATCTTAGTTGCTTAACTCTGGAGCTTCTTTTTATATGACCTATGATGCTACTCACCTTCACTCCTCCCAGCCTATTTCCTCCGACCTTCGTGTCATAATTGCTAATGGTACCACCCTTCCCGTCACCAGTTATGGCCTCTTATATAGCACTCACTTCCACATTCCCGATGTTGCCTATGTACCCTAATTATCTATGAATCTTATCTCTGCCAGCCAGCTCAACTTTCTTGGTTACCATGTTATTTTTTATGAGTTTGGGTGTTGTGTGAAGGATCATCTTATAGGGAACCTTATTAGAGCTAGCCATTGCCATAGTGGGGTGTATGTTCTCGATCACCTTCGTCTTCCGTCATCCTCTTCATTCCCGGTTGCCTCTGTCTATAGTTTTTCCTTGGTTAGCTTCCACCAGTGGCATCATCGTCTTGGATATCCTAGTGGCTCTCGTCTATCTTCTCTTATCCACCGAGGTGTATTAGGTCGTGCTTCAGTTAATCATTCTCATTCTTGTTCGGGATGCAAACTTGGCAAATAGCTACAACTCCTGTATCGTTCGAGTGTGTCTTGGTCTGTCTCTTCTTTTGAGTTAGTTCATTCTGATGTTTGGAGTCCCACACTTTTTGTCTCCAAAGGCAGGCATCGTTATTATATTATTTTTATTGATGATTTCTCTCATTACACTTGGATCTATTTTATGTGTTCTCATTCTGAGTTCTTTAAGATTTATACTGCTTTCTCTACTATGATATGCACCCAGTTCTCTGGTTCCATTCATACTTTCCGTTCTGATTCAGGAGGGGAGTACCTTTCTCACAAATTTCTTGATCTTCTTGCCTCCCATGGCACTCTTCCTCAGCTCTCCTGTCTTGGTGCTTATGCTCAGAATGGCAATGCGGAAAGAAAACATCGTCATATCATTGAGACTGCTCGTACCCTTCTTATTGCCTCCCATATTCCACCCCACTTCTAGTCTGAGGCTGTCTCTACTACTATTTATCTTATCAACCTTCAACCCTCCTATTTTCTTCAGGGTCACAGCCGCAGGGAGTGTCTTTTCTCTAGCCCTCCATGATATGCTCACCTACATGTGTTTGGTTGCTTGTGTTATGTCCTTCTTTTGCCTCGTGAGCGGACTAAACTCTCTGTTCAGTTTGTTCCTTGTGTTTTCCTTGGTTATAGTCCTAAGCACAAGGGCTATTGGTGTTATGATCCTGTCGTGTGTCGCATTCGTATCTCGTGTGATGTTACATTTGTCAAGGATCGTCCTTTCTTTGTTCCCTCTACTTCTTCATCTACTCACTCCTCCACTACTTCGGCTGATGTCCAGTTTCTTACCATGTCATCACCACCTGCTTTACCACCTCCTATGCTACCCACACCATCCCTCCCTTCTCCACCTCTGCCTGTGTCTCGCCCATCCTCTCCTCCACCTGCATCTCCGTTGTCTGTTGATTTTCCTGTCCAGGTTCCTATCCAAGTTCTTCCCTATCACTATGTTCGTCGTTCTTGCCCTCCTCTTGAGCATTCACCCTGGCATCTCAAGCTTCCTCTAGCGAGTATTCTGTGGATGATCCTCTTGCACATCGCTATCCCCTTCGAGATCGCCATCCCACAATCGCCTCAACCTTGCTTCTTAGCTACTTGATCTACTACTCCCTCCTTCCATTGGCTCTCCAGAGTCGGCTTCTTACTATGAGGCTGTTCAAATACCTAAGTGGCAGGCTGCTATGTCCGCTGAGTTGGAGGCTCTCGAGCGCACATCTACATCGATTTGGTTCCCCTTCCTCCTGGTGCGATTCCTATTACCTACAAGTGGGTCTATAAGGTCAAGACTCACTCTGATGGTTCCGTGGAATAGTACAAGGCTCGTCTTGTGGCTTGTGGTTTTTAACAGGAACAGGGCGGCAATTATGATGATACTTTTGCTTCAGTGGCTCATATGACTATCATTCGAGCTCTTATTACTATCGCTGTTGTTCGCCGATGGTCTCTCTTTCAGCTTAACGTGATGAATGCTTTTCTTCATAAGGACCTTCAGCAGGAGGTGTACATGCTTCCTTCCATTGGCCTCTCCTCTCCTTCTGGCCTTGTCTGCCGCCTACGACACGCCTTCTATGGTCTCAAACAGGATCCTCGGCCCTGGTTTGCGCGTTTCAGTTCCACTGTGGCAGCCGCTGGTGTTCAGCCTAGTCTGCATGATCCAGCTTTGTTTGTGTACTCCTCTCGTGGTCGAACTCTTTTGTTTCTCTATGTGGATGATATGATCATCACCGGTGATGACTCTACTCATGTAGAGTTTGTCAAGCATCACCTTCAGCACCACTTTCAGATGACTGATCTTGGTCGTTTGAGTTATTTTTTCGGTATTGAGGTCACTTCTACTTATGATGGTTTTCAGTTGTCCCAGCAGCGTTACACCCTTGATATTCTGGCTCAGATCACTCTCTCTGACTCTCGCATCGCGACCATTCCTATGGAGCTTCATCTTCAGTTGTGTCCTGATGAAGGGACTCTCTTGTCTGATCAGACATGCTACCGTCATTTAGATGGGAGTCTAGTCTATTTTACCATCACCCAACCAGACATTGCTTATGTTGTGCATGTTTTGAGTCAGTTTGTCAGTGCACCTACTTCTGTTCACTATGCTCATTTGTTGTGGCTTTTGCGCTATCTCCAAGCGACTCCGTCTCGGGGTCTCCTTTTCTCCGTCACAGTTCTCTGAAGCATCGTGTATACTCTAATGCTACTTGAGCTAGTGATCCATCTGATCATCATTCTGTTACCGAATTCTATTTGTTCTTGGGTTCTTCTCTCATTGCCTGGAAGTCCAAGAAGCAAACAGGTGTTTCTCAGTCCAGCACCGAGGCTGAGCTCCATGCCATGGCCACTACTATTGAGGAAATTGTTTGGTTGCGTTGGCTCTTGCAAGATCTTGGTGTTGCTTCTCATTCTCCAACTCCCCTTCACTGTGACAACACGGGTGCTATTTATATCACTTTGAATCCCGTAAAGCATTCGCTCTCCAAGCATATTGGTGTTAATGTTTTCTTTTTACTTGACCAGTATAGCAAAGACATCCTGACTCCCCAATTTGTTCCTTCTGAGTGCTAGCTTGCTAATTTGTTCACCAAGTCTCAAACACAAGTGCAACATGATTTTCTATTGTTCAAACTCTCGGTGTTTCATCCCCCGTGAGTTTGAGGAGGGGGGAGTGAGGCAATACAGCTGTATATACAGCTGTCTATCCATCTTTGTATATCTGCCATACTTGTATACCTGTGTATATACATATTCATGTAACCTTGTTCTAATTGATAATGTGATCATCTAATTCTAACAATTCTTGAATGGGACAACCAATAGTTTTTATAAGTCAGCATGACCTATGAGAGTTTATCTTATGTTTTCAACAACATTATTGGCTTTTGGTTATCTTTTGCTCTATTTGTAAATGTTCTTTGACATGCTGCTTTTTCTCACTTGCAATTCTTCTCAATAACCCACAGATTTTTTATAGAATTTTTGGCGATGAATTCATTTTGGATATTCTTGGTTCTCTTGAATGTATGTTTCTCTTTTTTTATTTTCCCGTTACTATTGCCTAAATTTTTAGTGGAGATGTATTAAAATGTGCAAATAATTCTTCGGGTTGTTAAACCAAGCCAGATGTTGCCTTATGCTTTTTGTAATTAGATTAATTCTGACTTAACCTTATTGAAGATATCATTGGTATCACTTTTTCACTATTATCTTAATCCAGTTACTTCTGTGGTTACCTTTGAAGAATGGTAAAGTTTGGTAAAAAAAATATGACAGTGGTCTTCCATACTGTGATGTCAAGGTAAATTATTACCAAAATATATGTTTTGGAAGCTTATGCTTTTGACCTTGATGAAGCTCATGATATAATACCCAACTTTCTATAATACATGGCCTTCATTAAATTAAGCAATGTGGAGGATAAGATTGTTTTATTTAATTTTTCCCTTAAGAGTGATTCTATTTTACTTATTGTAATATGATGGTTTATACCCATGCATGTGCGAAATTTTTTTTGTTAGCATAAATTTTGACTGCATTTATGACAATATAATTTGTCCATGTTGAATATAGGCTTTTTCAATGGGAAAATAGGCACCACTATTAGAAACTGGAAATCATTTTGATTTAGAATTCAGCATAGATGCTTCACTTGAGAACAGTTAAGGTTCAAATGTCCACAAGATGTGCATCTCGCATCTCTTCTGTAATATTTAATATGTTGTTAGTTAGAGATATTTAGAAGTGATATTTCTCCATTTTTGCAGCTGTAGTCATAAATGTTGGTTTTCAATTGGCATCATTAGAGAGATGGTGCCGCTTTTAGTTGTTGCAATAACAGTGATTTGATTCTAATAGAGTAGTTTCTATTAGCCTTTATGACTATTTGATGGCCTTGTTAGCACCATTATGCTAGTTTGTAGGATGCCACCCTAGTGTATCTTGTATTCAACTTCAGAATCTCAAGTTTTAACTCAGAAAATTTATGTCAGAATAGTGCCTGATCATATTTTGTGATCTTACAAGGAAAACACTTCTTGTGAGTTACACGATTTGCCTTATCTGTCATGCCAGGAATGTGTGGGTTCAAAGTAGATTTAAATTTTACACTTCCAGGATTTTGTGGGGCAGATTATGTGGTGTCATTTTTGTATTCTTTTAGTGTATCATGTTGATTAGTTACTCACTTCTCCTTGACTTGTTTATACAGATAATCCTGACATCCCTCCAATGCAAAATCATCTGTCTTTCTTAAAGGAGCATGTGATTTATAAGGAGGTAATTTTGTTTCCTTGATACATGTAAATCTATAATTTACTCTATATTTGGTACTTGGAGAGTTGACTTTGTTTGCAGGCTATCACTATTAAAGATCCTTTGGTATTGTCAAAGATTCATCAAACCTATCGAATTGGTTATATAAAGGTGACAAGGTTTACCTTCATGAATATTTTGACCATGACCATTTTCTTTATGCTTATGTCAGAGTTGAGACTGATGCGTTACTGGTAGCCCAAGCTATTCAATCCCCTGCAGCCGACTTCTCATACCTTGGTTTAGTTGCTGGTGACTGCCGTTTTCTGTTGACAAGTATGCCTAATTCCTATGTATTCCACATCCATAGATCAGCTAATCATCTGGCCCACTATATTGCCCAAACTTCTATCTCCTTTCCAACTGTTTGGGAGTGGGAGAACATCTTTTCCAATGCTCTTGTTTTTCTTATTTCTCAAGATCTAATTTAAGTCCTTTTTTATCAGAAAAAAAATGTCATGGGTTCTTTCTGATTTGTCAGGATGTTATTTTGCTAGGAGTTTGGATGAGGCAACTATTGCAAGTCCCAATGCCATCATTCAAGCAAATAATGCTACTGTGAGGATCATAGTTTTACTACTGTACATTTTAATCTAGGTTGATGTTATCATCATCCTGTGATACTGTATTTGATATAGGTTGTTTTGTTGCTAAAAGAGGATACTTCCTTTATTCAAGAATTATTTGCAAGGATGAAATCACCCTCCATATCTGATGAATCAAAAGGAACTTGGTAACTTTATTTTCCCCTATACTTTTCTTCTGTTAGTAAACCTGTAAAGCATTTGTCTTCCTTGTATGTTTCCTTCGCCATGTTTTTCCAAATCTTGCACATGATATGTTATTTGTGTTGAACATTAGCCTTGTTAAATTCAATAAAAGTTTTTGATGCTTTTAATTGGTTCTTTCCTAGCATGCTTAACTTTGGATTTATTAAAGAAACATCTCTTTGCACCTTTAATTTTTCTTTACCTTTTCTCATTCTTATTTTTTTCTGTTGTTCTTGTGAGGTTTCTTTTTTATCCACGTGAGCTCATACATTAATTCACAAGATTTGGATATTCCTTTCAAGTTGGAAAAGATTTGAGAGAATCTAGAATAGTTGTTTGTAATTGACTTTGATTAGTTTAATATTTGGGAGAAGCTTGTTGTTGCTAAATTGCTAATTAATTGTGCCATTTGACTGTGGAGATGATTGACATCGAGAGATAAGATCCTTGGCTTTGTTTAGACTTTTGGATCTCTTGTTTGACCTTCCTAGAAGGATGCATGAATGATCATTCATTAACGTGTAAAAAAAAGATGATGTATTAATAAAGTAATAAAGATGATTTGCATGATATATAATCTCCAAAATGATTCTTTCCAATGTGCAATGGTGTTCTTTTTGGATATTCAGTAGACTTTCTAATTTTTCATATTCGATTGAAACCCTCTCAACTTTAACCAAACCAGCTGATCATACTTGGACTGATTCTCGTGTGTTGTTTTCCTGATGATTTGCAAGACAAATGGGCTAAGAACTTGTACCTTGCATCAATGTGCTATGGTCGTACTCAATGTTGTTAAACTCGGACCAGCCGGGCCGGTTCAATGGGAAAAATCGGGAACCGGCTATGAGGCCTATCCGATAATACCTATTAACTCACCTATGAAGAAAACCGGCCAAAAAGCAGGTGATTTGGCCAGTTGACCTGGAAACTGGTGGACTCGGTTGGTTAACAGTCGGAAAAGAATAATTTTTCGAAAGAGGCGGGGAGAAGACAAGAGAGACTCATAGAGGGCGGTTGTGTGAGGAGAGAGGAAGCCAGGGAGAAGAGAGGGGTTGAGAGAGGAAGTCAAGAGAAGACCAAAGAGAGGGCGGCTGAGAGAAACTCGGGGAAGAGGGCGGCTAAGAGACTAAGTGTTTTTAATGTTTTGTGTGAGTCTCAATATAACCCTAAAGGAGATATATTTTTTTCAACGTTTTTATATTTTTAAAAACCAATGATAAATGATAGTATATAATAAAACTAAAATTTTAAATATTAAAATTATCTTTTAGATATTTTTAAAATAAAAATATATATATAACTTAAGTTTTAAATCTCATATTAAATTAATTGTGTTTTTTAATTATTAAAATATAAGTTATATTATTTTTTTATCATTATTAATTATTATTATAAATTTTTTAATGTTTTATTATTGACCCCCGGATTAACCCATGTTCGACCCGGTTGAACCCCTCGACCCCTGACCCTGGACTTGGCCGGGTCAATGTCCGGCCAGTTCTGACAACCTTGGTCGTACTGTATCTTGATATATATTTAATTGGCTAAAACCTTCATTAAGGTCTGACAGCAGGTTTTCACCTGCTGCTTCTCAAGTTATCTTGTACATGGAGCCATGCTTGAAAAACTGGGAATGGAAAGCCAGAGGCAGGCCGTTCTAATCTTATTTGATGCTTTATGTTGACAAAATACTTTGAATGACCAACATATATCTAGTTTTGGTGATCAGCCAAATTAAAGAACAACTCATCTTATACTGGTTATTTTTTTGTTTTGCATGTGTGGCCAACTTTTGAAACTCTGATGAATCATGGGTAGCTATATATATCAGCTCACCTTATACATGAATGTATTGAAAGATTCATGTTTTTGATGTATAGGTTATAAATTTATTTATTATTAGTAGAAAAATAAAATTAATTTAATTTAATTAATGAACAAATTTAGAGGTGGTTATAACCACCTCTAAAATATGAATATGTTAAAAAAAAATTGTTTTAGAGACGGTTATAACCGTCTCTAAATTATTGATAAAGGTATAAGAAATCATTAGCTATAAAGGTGGTTATAACCGCCTCTAAAGCCATTGGTAAAGGTATGGGAAATTATTAGCTATAGGTGGTTATAACCACCTTTAAAGCCATTGGTAAGTATATAAGAAATCATTAGTTATAGAGGCGGTTATAACCGCCTCTAAAGCCATTTGTAAGGGTATGAGAAATCATTAGCTATGGAGGCGGTTATAACCGCCTCTACTCTTATTATTAAAAACCCATTTTGTAAATAAATATTTATCCAACAGTTGGTACAAACCGACTCAAAAGTATAGAGCCAGCTTGATACGAAGCGGTTTAGAGACGGTTGAAAAAACCAATGCTATAGCTATAGAGACGGTTTTAACCACCTCTATAGGGCTTGAAAACCGCCTCAAAAGCTCTCTTTTGGTGTAGTATATATTAGTGTTTGGGGACCTATACGTTGTGCTAAGATAGGAAGTATGACAACTATTGCCTATCTAATTTATTGCAATTTTGTAGCAAAGCCTTAGCAATTGGCATGGATTATAGTCTTATGACCAATTGAATAATTATTTAAGCTAGTTAAATGTTGTAGCGCTCTCAATTGGGATATAGCTGCTCTCACTTCTGCTCCATATTATGTACTGGTGCTTTCCATATTGATTTCCATTTGCATATGGTACGGAATATCAGGTACAGCAACTAATTTTCTATTGATTTATATTTTTTTGGTTAGAGAAAGAGCAGGATCAATTATGGGTGGAGTTTTTTTCCTTTTTCTTTTTCTTTTTCTGGAATTTTTTTGGCAAGTGGAATTGTTGTCATGTATGTTATTAAGATCATAAAAACAATAGGTGGGATAAATATTATTAGCTAGAGTGTTTGTAGTATCTTGATGCTCCACATTCATTCAGCTTACTCAATTTCAAGATATATTTTAATTAAATTTTTTAAAATTTCTCTTTCTAGTGATCCTTTCACTTCCCACTTTGTGGAGTTAGTAGTAATAGGGTGGATGGTTGTAGTGTTGGCTTTGCTTATCAGGTCAAATGTACTAATTATTAATCACAACCTAATTATTATTGATAGTATTGGTACATCTATATATGTTTTACTTGCTAGATATATATATATATATATCAAAACCAAGACGTTTACCAATGTCATGCCATACATGTCCGGTGTCCAAAACTTCTTGTTGAATTGATGCCGTGTGTGAGAAAGATTATGATTTGTTTTTGATTCTTCTGATTCCTAATTTTTGTTACGTGATTAGGTTTTATATGAGAGTTATAAACAAATTTGTTATTTGAATTGAGTGAAGATTGCTTATTCATCAATATTAAGAGCTCAATGCTCCATTAGTATTTACCGAAGTGATGGTCATGGCAAGGAGTCTGTCACAATGCTAGAATCAAAAGGATTATTTAGTGCTTCTATTTACATTCTGTCACCTGATTTGATTCTTTAAGAGTGAATTTAGTTTGATTTCTTCTGGAATTAGATTACATGTCAAGTTAACCATTTTCAATTTTTCTTTACAGTAGTAAAGTGCAACACGAAGTTAAAGACTCCATGGCTGTGCGAAAAGGGCAGAAAGCTGATTGTGAAAAATTGAGGGAATAGTTGAATGAACAATTTTTTGAGTTGGGAAAGGTGCTAGGCAAATTGCAATTATATCTATTTGGAGTTTCGAAAGAATTCACTTCACCTTTATGGGAGATGACATCTCAATTTTGTTACCTGGCAATGATGCAAGTCTACAATCAACAAGAGTCAACAGAGGAGCGTGAAGGCATAAGAAATGGGGGATGGCGATGGTGGTGAAGATCCTAGACTTAGTTAAATATTTGTGGTTTAATTACTACTTTATTTTGCTTATCCAACTTTAGGAATTTTTGTACTATTAATTGTTGTTGATGTCTTATATACTTATGTAGTTGTATTGTTGATATTCTAATTACTTACGCATTGCTATTTTTATTTATAGTATAATTTATAAAGATATTGGAGATTGTTATTTTTAAATTATATTTTTTTTCTGGAAATGAACAAAAAATCCCTCCAAAGTTTAGGTATTCACAAAAAAACCCCATGACTTTGATTATTCCCAAAAGATCCTTCCTTTTTCTGACATGTTATTTTTCAGACCTTTCTGACATAAAAGTGATTGACGTTGACATAAAGGTAACAGATATTAACTGGGCTGACTCTCAGTTTTTAAGCGAAAATACCAAATTTTAAGCGGAACCCCATAATTTTAAGCGAAAAAGTCAAATTTAAAACGCAAATGTGTTATATGTTAAGTGAAAACTTATGTAGTTAAGCAAAAACACCAACTTTTAAGCGGAAACTAATAATTTTAAGCGGGAAGTACATGTTGTAAAAAAGAATAAACTAACAGAGTAAGTTGCATTAATTGAAAAGTACACTGTCAGAATTGAAAAATAAGCTGTCAAAAAAAGGAGGGACTGTCTGGCAAATTCAAATATCAAAGGGTCTGTCTGGGATGTTTTGAAACTTTCAGGAACTAAAAAATAATTTTCCCTTGAATTAATTATTTATGATTTAATGGATGTAGGTCCAATTAATTATTTATCAAATACTCAGGAATTTTTTAATTATAATAAAAGAATTACCCAGGTTTTACACAAGGAATTCATATAATGCACAAAAGTGTTACTCAGAGATTACCTAGGAATATCATATTATTAATATGTTATTTACCTAGGAATTACCCAGGGGTTTTTATTATTAAAAATATTATTACCTAGTACTTACCTAGGGATGTTTCGTGGGGATATTTGCCAAGAGGTTCCCTAGGGATTAATCCGTGGGTAATTCTTGTTATTTTATCAAATCCCAGGAATTAATTAGCTAGGGATATAAATTATGTACCCTTTGATTGATCCATGGGTAATTTACCTAGGGATAAGAAATGTCGTGGATAATATTTTACCCATGAGCGATTTAGCAAGGGCCTCAAATATCTGGTTGTTTCCTAGGTAAACGGATTTACCCAGGGATTTTTATAGTGTTACCCACAGAATCGTCTGTGCGTAAATTGTTATTTTCTTGTATATGATAGCAAAACCAATAATGAAAACTCCAAATGAAGTAATAATTTAAGAAATTACAATATACACATTTTCAAAATTGGGTATCAAATATAGAGATAAAAAATATTTTTGCAGATTTGTGTGTGCGCGGGTGTGTGTCAATCATTCTTCATGTAGATTAATGAGTGTAAAGCACCAGAAATTAAATTAGCAATGTTTGTTGTTCAACAAATCGATATCAAAATTTCATAATTAGTTGCAAGATTTTGATAGTTGCACATCAATATTCCAAAACAATTCCCTCTTATTTTGTGCGCCACTCACACCTACGTGAGGCATGAAGGCCAATCACTTGCAAATTTTGAAATATATCTAGCCAAAAGTGAAGATTTCTCTGCATTATTTAAGAAGAGCAGAGCAAACATAATAGATGCAAATACTTCAAGGTGTATAATCAAACATGGCAGGAAATCAATATCACCATAGGGAACCCAAAGATGAATATTAACATAACAATGTTTTAGTGATGAAACTAGATTGTTAATCAAATGAATGTCTTTGTTTGTTCAGAAGCTAACCCAAAAACCTGATGTTTTACAGCAAACAAACACAACAGACCTATTGGAGTTGGCTGTTCAGCACATCAAGGCACTACAAACCCAAGTTCAGGTGCATGAGAAACTATCATCATCATCATTTACCTAATCACTTGCATGTGACAAGATAAATTGAACTATTCATGGTAGAATTTAGTGTTGGAGTGATTGAAGATCTTTTGCTGTAGCTGCTGAAGAAGTTGCTGTCAATTTGAAAGCTATGTAGTTAAGTTTGTTGGAGATTTGGATGGTGTTTTTGAAGGCTGTGATGAATGGTTGTGGTTGTATCATCTTAAAGTGTGTTTAAGTTCAAGGCATTTTGTTTGTGGTTAGTTTGAGACAGCTTGTGGTGAGTTTGTGTGACTTATAAAGTTGGGTCAAGCCTTGTAATGTATAAGAAGCTAGTTTAACTAAGTGTGAATGTTAAGAGAGAGTAAGGAGCTTCATCTGCTTTGTTTTTCCTTCTTGAATCTTCTGCTATCTTCTTTCACTGTTCATCTTCTCTTAGATCTGAGAATTATTGCTCATCTTCTCTTCAGATCTGTGACAATAGGTGACAACATTCAGTGCATATGCAGATAATGCGCAGGAAAATGTCTTTCATAGTCTACGAGTTTTAGAGCTTTACATTATCGCATGTATTTCATATCAGGATAATGCATGTCTAATTTGATCTATGTTTTTTAGCATCAAACAACATATTCTCATCTTCAAACCAGGTTTGTTTCTATAGAAACTTAATGAAGAACGAGCTAACTGTAAATGTGGAAGCAAGACAGAGATGCCTTGAGCTAAATGTATAATCAAACATGGCAGCAAATCAATAGCACACATGCAGTAACCTTGGTTTTAAATGTTTCATTGATTATTATAGTTTGCATCTGTTAAATATTTTATAATAAACTACGACATTGTACAATGGTTAATTAGTAGGTTATTGCTAACCTTGCACCAAGTCAATCATGCTCAATACGTATGCTCATCAATAATTGTATGATGAATCTTCATGTTTATTGAATGACGAATCTGAGTGCATGTATTAACTAGTGTTAGAATAGAAATTCTAGCTCTAAAGCATTGCTTGTATTAGCTATATAGTGTTTGTTAGCCTTTGTTTTATTTGATAACCAATAGTTAGTTTCTGCTTGATCGAGTCATGATAGAAATTGTTTTTATTGTACCTTGTCTATATATTTGATAGACATAGCTGAATGATGGAAGACGAGCTCCTTTCATAAACTGCTTCCTAGTTCCTTGTTCTAAATATTCATTGCCTTCATTGCAACATGGCATCAGAGCTATAAACCTTCCACTGAGGTTCTATCCTTCATATTCTCTTCCTTTCTCTTCTCTATTGTTTGATCCTTCAAGCAATTGGCTTTCATCAATTGACTGAAGTGTATTCAGACATGTAAATATTAATTTACGGTTCTTTTCTATGGCTAAGCCATCAATTGAGGATGATACTTCCAAACTATTCTCCACTCAAAATCTTTCTAAAGCATATTATATCCATCATTCTGATAATCCTGGAGCTATTCTTGAAGCAGAGAGATGTTGAAAGGTCTCTCAATGAAAAACAAGTTGGGCTTTATCAATGGGTCGATTGAAAAACCAACTACATGTACTGATCTTCACAATTCATGGAATTTGAGACGTCATGAATTTGAGTCAAAACCAAGATACTGTCAGCACATAGTTTACAAAAGTGAAAACCTTATGGGAAGATCTGACTAATTACATGCCATTTTGTTCATGTAATCTATGAAACTGTGATGGAGTAAAGAATCTAGGAGACCATGTCACGCCCCGAACACGGTGCGGCTGACAAGCGTCATGGACTCCACGTGGCGGGCCCAAAGTGAACTCCAAGGCCTCAAAAACCCTAACACGAGACTAGGGAGTAGAAATAAACCGGCATGTAATAACAAACAAGAGTACAACTTAAGGTTTACAACCAAACTCAAATACAAGGTAAATAAAAATACAAAGATGACCTACAAGGAGGTTCTTAACCAAAAATACAACTGATGCAAAGACATAAGCATTAAGACCTAAATCCCAAAGAAGACATCTACTGGAAGCCTTCTAAGATCCCTCGGCTCATCGCTTCCCGATCTCGAAAAGGATTTAAATAAATCCATGAGCTCACTAGCCCGAGAAGTAATCCAAAACAACTCGAAAGCAAAGTTCAGTTTGAAATTTTGCACAAAATGCAATAGCACAAAAATAGTGTAAACAAAAATCAAAAGGTAAAACAATAAATACAATATCCAAAGTATGTCTCCAAATTCACCCGAAAGTGCCAAAGGTCATTTGTTTACCCTCGATGAATCCTGAGCCAAATAACTCGAAATCATTTATTTACCCTCGTGACCCGAGACTCAATAATGTGGTCATAATTATTTCACCGAACGGACACGGTGCGTAAATCGTAGTCTCATTTTCCAAAATTACTTGTCGACAAGGTCGTGGTTTAACCCCCAATCGATTGTGGTTGCATATTGTTCATTTGGAGACCAAAAAATTCGTATACATTTCCAAGCCAAGAATAGTGAATATACACAAGTATTTTTCCAAAAAAATTCATCTAATAAAAATAAAGTAGATAAATAAATAATGTAAAAGAAAATACTCACTTTTCCAAGCCTAAGCATGGTTCTCATTTTTGGAGAAATAATAACAACATTTCACAAAATATTTTTCCCTAAAATTTAAGAAAATAAAAGATTTACCAACAAAAATAAAATACCACAAGTATAAATAATAGTGAAAACCAATAAATAATTATCCAACCAAACTCAAGGATGAAATGCATGATTATTAATACAATAAAATACTAAAATTTGTAAAAATTCAAGGTCTAATGTATCTCATCAATTGAAGAAAAATGATCCACCTAATTCCAAGATAACTAGAAAAATAATTTCAAGGGAAATATTGACTAAAACAAGGATGCTAAAAAATTTTAGGAAGAAGATAGGCAAGGACATAAAGGTAAGTGGATATTTAAGGGATAAAATGTATAACCAAATAATAGATAGGTAATCCAAATTGATGTTAAGTGGACCAAGGATTCAAGCACTTAATAAATCTTAAGTTTTTTGTTATTGGGAATAAACAAGGTTACAAAAAGGATAATTACTTTGCCAAATATTTGGAAGTAACAAGGAAATAACATGTATAAGTTTTGGCAAAATAAAAAGCACTATGGTTCCAACTAAGTATAGAAACTTCTCTTCCTCTAAAAAAACACAAGACATAAATAGATGGCATTCTCACAATAATTTTTAAAGAATAAATGCAAATAAAATTTCAGAAATTTTACATGAAAATAAATCAAAACCACAAAAATTTAAATACAAGATTTTAAGGGATTACTTACTTGGTGATCTCCCTAAATTCAAAGAAATCCAAGATTATAGCTCAAGGTGATCCTATAATCCAAGGAAAAACCAACCAAAAATACATGAATACATATACACATGGAAACATACACAATATCATGGTTTTTAAATAGCATGCTAGTTCTACCCTCAAATATGGTCCAAAAATTCCACCATGCTAGGGTGAGCAAGAACCAAGCAACTTAACATTCATTAAACTAATGCCAAGGCCAAACCCCTTTCTCCAAACAAGGATGGTTAAGCACAAGCCTTTGAGCCAACACTAAGCTCCAAGGGTTTCAACAACAATTTTGAGCTATGAACTAAGAGAACAACAAGCATGAACAACTCTGAATTTAGTCATCAATGCCAAGGTTTCTAAATAAAAAGAGCTAACATGATAATCAACAAAAAACATGGCAAGCTAATCAAAAGATAGATAAAAAGTCATGGCTTTTAGTTACCAAAAAACAACACTACCAAAAAGAGTTTAACCAAGAAGGGCTAGGGCTTACTATGATGGCTCGGAAAAGAGAGTGTTGAGAAGATAGCTAAGCTTCTAAAAACCTTCCGTCTAGCAACCTCTTACAAGACAAAGGAATGAAGAAGAAGCACAAGAGGAGAAGAAAAACAATGAAGTTAAAAGGTTCAAAATATCAAAGGCATAGATGTGATGGAAACCATGAATTCCTCCGGGAATTCCTCATGACCACCTTAGTGGGAGAGCAACCCGACAAAGGGAAATAAGGTGAAAACAAAAAACTTTGATTAATCTAATCAAGCTTTGGGGCGGGGTCCACAGACCATTACCAAAATGAATATGTCATGACCTTTCTTATGGGATTGAATGACTCATGCACACAGGCCCGAAGTCAAATATTATTAGCTGATCATTTACCACCTATCAATCGTGTGTTCTCAATGATTCTTCAAGAAGAACAACAGAGGAAACTTAGAGGTCTGAATATTGAAAAAGGCATTAACGGGATGAATTCTATGGCATTTGCTGTCAATGTCAATGTTGTTTATGTTTCAAGGCATTGTTTATGTTTTTAGACAAAATCCCGGTGGATAGCCATGTAGTTTGTAACATTTCTCAATAGTGTGGCCTTGAATTTTGCAATAGGTGGTAAATGATCAGCAAATGCCATAAACAACATGGTGAATGCCATAAACATGGTGCATTGACGGGATGAATTATATGGCATTTGCTGTCAATGTCAATGTTGTTTATCCCGGTGAATAGCCATGTAGTTTATCATTTGCTGTCAATGTCAATGTCAATATTAAATCATTCTAGTTCTTCTTCTCAATGGTGAATGTCGTTGATAAATCAGGGGGAGTAGTTGATATTTTTGGCAATCATCCATCTAATCCATTTCTCCATAGTCTTAGTTCCACAAAGTACCAACAACTTATGAATCTTCTATCTGATCACTTGATTGCTACTCAGAAAACAGATATTGATCCATCAGTTTCTACAATTGCTATGGCAACCACAGGTACTTGTCTATATACATACTCTAATCGGAATTTTACTTCGTCTCATTTTTGGATCATTGATTCTGAGGAAACTCATCAAATATGCGCCATAGCTTCTGCCTTTACTTTATTGCATAAAATTGCATTAACCTATATAACTTTGCCCAATCATTTTCGAGTGGCGGTTACACTTGTTGGTGACATTCGTATACCTCACAATCTCATTTTGAAAGATGTTTTATTTGTGCCATCATTCACTTTCAACTTGATTTCTGTCAGTGCAATGACCTTATGGATTGATGTTGCAGTTGAGTTTTCTTCTAATCACTTTGTTATTCAAGATCACAACAAGCAGATGCGGATTGTCAAGGGTAACAACTATGAAGGTCTATATGTTTTGGATGTCCTTGGCAGGGGTAACAAGCAGATGCGGATTGGTAGTTGAGTTACCACCAAACAACGTTATGTCCATAATGTGTCTACTCAATTATGGCATAACAGTCTTGGACATGTTTCATTCCCTCGGATGCAAAAATTAATGGAGCAATTATCTGGTGATGTATCTTCAAGTAAATAATCTCCATGTACTATTTGTACTCTTGCCAAGCAATGTAGAATTTCTTTTGAATGTCATAATTGTATGTCTGTTAATCCTTTTGATCTTGTACATGCAGACATTTGGGGACCTTTCCATGAACCATCTTATAATGGTTTCATATTTTTTCCTCACCTTGGTTGATGATTGTTCTCATTCTACATGGGTGTATATGCTTAAACACAAGTAGGATGTGCCCCACATTATACCTCAGTTCTTCAGTATGATTGAGACTTAATTCGGGACTGTTATTAAGGTGTTTTGATCTGATAATGCACCTGAGCTAGCATTGACTGAACACTTTGCAAATAAAGGTGTTTTACACCAATTGTCATCTGTTGAAAGACCTGAACAAAATGTTGTGGTTGAGCGAAAACATAAACATTTGTTGAATGTTGCAAGAGAGCTTTATTTTTTATCTCAGATTCCTTTGAAATTTTGATCTGAGTGTGTTCTTACTGTTGCCTTTCTTATCAATAGAACACCTACACCTCTTTTACAACATAGCACACCTTTTGAGATTCTTTTCAAAAGGCCTATTGATTATTCTACTTTTTGAGTCTTTGGATGTTTGGCTTTTGCATCTACATTATCTGCTCACCGGACAAAATTTTTATGACATTAAAACTAAACAATTCTTTGTTTCCCGAGATGTCATTTTTTTATGAAGATGCTTTTTCCTTTCCATAGTGTCCACAATTTAGAAACATTCATTGATCCTTTTCCTAACCTTGTTCTTCCATGCCTTGTCTCCAGCACTCCTTTAGATTCAAATGACAATATTTTGGAGCATGATGATTCAGTAATACATCCACCCACTTCTACTGAGGTTCATGATTCGCTTTCCAATCCTGATCAACCTACTCTTCACTATTTGTCTCGACATCGTCAACCTCCATCTTACCTTAGAGATTTTCATTGTAATCTCGCATCATCTTCATCACAAGGTTCTACCTCAGTTACCTATCCTTTGCAAAATGTGTTGACTTATTATCATCTCTCTACCCCTTATAAGCAGTTTATTCTATCTGTCTCTTCTCAATATGAACCTCAGTATTATCATTAGCAGTTAATTACCTTAAATGGAGGGCAACAATGCAAGAGGAACTCAATGCTATGGAATCCAACAATACTTGGACTGCCACGCCTCTTCCTAAAGGAAAGCACTCAATCGGGTGTAAGTGGATTTATAAATTAAAGTTTAATTCAGATGGAAGCATTGCAAGACATAAAGCTAGGCTAGTTGCTAAAGGGTATACACAACAAGAGGGCTTGGATTTCTTTGATACAATTTCCCCTGTGGCCAAGCTAGTTACTGTCAAAGTTTTACTTTCTCATGCTACTCTTCATCAATGGCATTTTCTTCAAATGGATGTTAACAATGCTTTTCTAAATGGTGATCTTTTTGAAGAAGTCTATATGGATCTTCCTTTTGGCTACATAGTTCTTTCAACTATTCAAGGTCAGGTGGAGAAACTTGTTTGCAAATTACACAAATCCATATATTGTTTGCACCAAGCTTCACACTAGTGGTACGCCAAATTTTCTGACTCCCAGGTTCAATTTGGTTTCACTCAATTAATGGCAGATTATTCGTTGTTTACAAAAGGGACTAGTGACTCCTATGTTGCTCTACTAGTTTATGTAGATGATATCATCATTACTGGACCTAATATAGAAGCTATTCGCAACCTTCATAAATTTCTTCATTCACGGTTCAAATTAAAGGATCTCGGTGATCTTCGTTATTTTCTTGGGCTGGAAATTGGTAGTTCTTCTTAAGGACTTATTTTGTCTCAACGTTATTATACTTTACAACTCCTTGACGATGTTGGTTACCTGGATTCCAAACCAACATTCACTCCAATTGATCCACGTCTCAAGCTTAGTGCATCCGATGGTACATTACTAGATGATCCTACCCTATATTGAAGACTTATTGGCCAATTACTCTATCTTACTCTTTCTTAGTTAGACATCACTTTTGCTGTCCATTGCCTCAGTTAATTTCTTTCTCAACCCCGAATATCTCATCTGCAAGCTGCCCATCATTTACTACGGGATTTGAAGGGAAAGCCCGGTCAAGGTTTATTTTTTCCCTCTAAGGCATCTTCTTCTATTCCTCTACAAATTCAAGCCTTCTCTGATTCAAATTGGGGCACTTGTCCTGATACTAGAAGATCCATTACTGGGTTCTGCATTTTTCTTGGAGGTTCTTTGGTTTCATGGAAATCTTAAAAACAAACCACTGTGTCTTGATCATCTGCTAAGGCAGAGTATAGAGCTTTAGCAGCTACAGCTAGTGAACTTATATGGCTTCAACAATTGCTTCGAGAATTTCCTATGGATGTTCATTCCCCAGCTGTGATATATTGCAATAATCAAGCAGCCATGCACATTGCTTCCAATCCTACATATGAGCTTGATTGTCACTTTGTTCGTGACAAGATCAAAGAAGGATCCCTCAAGCTTCTTCCTATTGCTTCTCATCAACAACTAGTGGATGCTTTTACCAAGGCTTTGTCATCCCCTGTTCTTTCCAGACTCTTATCCAAGATGGTTGTAAAAGATCTTTACAGTCCATCTTGAGGGGGAGTATTAGAATAGAAATTCTAGCTGTAAAGCATTGCTTGTATTAGCTGTATGGTGTTTGTTAGCCTTTGTTTTATTTGATAACCAATAGTTAGTTTCTATTTGGCTGAGATGTATAGAAATTGTTTCTGTTGTACCTTGTCTAGATATTTGATAGATATAGCTGAATGAAGGAAGATGAGCTCCTTTCATAAATTACTTCCCAGTTCCTTGTTCTAAATATTCATTGCCTTCATTGCAACAACTAGCATGTATTAACACTGTCTTTTATTTTATATATATATATATATATAAGCTCTTAATTATTTTATTTAGTCATGTTATAAGTTAATGACTAAGGGCAGGAAGTCAGGAAGTTAATTAACCACATAACTTCCTTTTGCTTTATTTAATTAAATAATGTTAAACTGATGCTAAATATACAAACTTTTCTTTAATAAAAAAATTAATCAATTCTAGTATGAAATTGTCAACGGCGGGACGGCCAAGTCTTGAAGCTTTCATTTTTCATTATTTTTTATTGTTTCCTCGAATTTTCAACTTGTTTTATTATTTTTGCCCAAACTAAATGCATCATAATCCAGATCCCTGCATAGTTTCCAAACCGGATCAGATAATAATAATTAAAAGGAGAAAAAAACAAACCCAATAATATTTCCCAAGTTCCATCACTTCTCAGCATTTTGCAAACATGACCAAAGACAGGGAGTTGTATGCAAATATTCACACTTAACTTCTTGTAAAATATCATGTTATCATGTTATCATCTTATATTTGACCAGAGCAATGGTTCATTTTTCACATACATGATCAATAACTAGTTCAATAATTTCTATACCACTGCTTCCATCAGCTTCCTATGTCAGTGAGTCCATACTAGTTCATATCATACATTACAGTAAACTGCAAGCACAAATTTAAAAATATCAAACTAAAAAGAAAAGAGAACTGAGCACCAATACACTTACATTGTTAAAGTATTTGAGAGGATTTGGTCACAAGCCTTCCTTTATTATCTCTGCCACCTGCATGTGATTGTTAATAAAGTATGATTTCACCAAGAAAATCAGCTAAAAATAATCACGTCATCAAATATCATCGATGACGCCTCTTATCTTGTGTTTTGCCAAACCAGCTGAAGAAACTGCAATAAAAATAAAAGGCCAAATAGTATAAAATGTAAATTAGGTTAGACAAAAGTAAAAGAGCAAAATAGGTGAACACAAAATTGAAACATTATAGATGAGCAGGGAACATGAAAGTCGTTAGATCGCATTGTCAATATGCAATTGTGCGTTGAAACCAAGGAGATGAACTAATCACATGTAAGCTTCATAATTCTTGGATACAGGGAGGGTGGTTCAACCAAAAATCAGTTCATCGAACTGTGATAAATAAACCCCACAAAACACTCCCTGAGATGGAAAATAAAATGCTCTACCATCTACAGAATCCTCAATTTAAAATTAAATAATCTCTGCCTAGCATAACTTAATTTATGAGAGTATTGTGAATAGCCCACCCTCAATTAGACATGTGGATCATGTTTTCCTTATCATTCACACTAGGTTTTTTATGGATCATGAAAGCTTAAATTCTAAGCTTTCATCAATATATATATATATATATATATATATATAACTCTAATGTTTGGTATGCATATATATATATATATATAACTCTAATGTTTGGTATGCAAATGGAGTAGAGCAGAGCTCTTCTTCTCTAGTGTGTTTGCTTTTATGGGAAAAAAAATAGAAAGGCTTTTAGTTATAACTCCTAGCTTCAATTGGAACCAATGTTATCAGACCCGGCCCGGACATCGACCCGGTCTAGGCTCCGGGTCTTGGGTCAACTGGTTCAACTGTCGGGTCACTCGGGTCAATGCTAGGTTAATGAAATTATTTTTAAATATTATTTTTAAAATTATAAATTAGTTTTTAATTATATAATAATATATAATATTCATTTATTATTTTTTATCAAATAAATAATTTGAAGGGAAAAAAATAAATTGTAAAAATACATGACAAGCATAAAACCAATACATAACAAAATTTCAAAATTCAAGCTCCACATGACTATTCCACAACACAAGTTTAAATTTAACACCAAACCAATCCAAAATACATGTTTAAACTTAAAATCAAACTAACTCAATCCAATATATAAAAAAAACTTTACCCTCAACCTAATGTCAAACTCATTCTAATATTCAATACATAACAAAACTCAACCCAAAATTTTAAATTCAAACTACACATCAAACCAATCCACAATACATGTTTAAACTTAACATTAAACCATTTCAATCCAATACATAACAAAACTTCAACCTCAACCTAATATCAAACTCATTTAAATGTTCAATACATAACAAAACTCAACACAATATCATATGAATCCATAGTGAAATTTCAAATTTAATCAAACCAACTCAATCCAATACATAACAAAAGTTACAAAACTTCAAAATCAAACCACCAAAGTTTCAAACCACACTGAACATCAAACCATCCATAACACAAGTTTAAATTTAACAAATTTAACATCAAGTCAAATCTAATCCAATGCATAAAAAAATTTTGAACTAAACATCATCATATACTCAATCCATCGGTGGCCAAGGAAAAGGAGAAATAGAATTGGTTCCAAGATTTGCTTCAATGCCATTTGTCTCATGACTCTCATCATCATCATCATCATCATCATCATCATCATTAAAAATTGCATCCATATTCAAATCATCTGCATTATATCAAAAGTTTAAACTTTAAACTCCATATGTATTATGTAATTTTATTATGGATAACAAGATTAAAATCTACTAATCAAATTTACCTAATTGTAAATTCGAAACAATATACCATTATCTTGAATGTTAATATCACAAGAAGCAAGATGTTGAGAGAAATCCTTTAATTCAGAGCTTGATAAAATATTAGGCTCTTCTTCAAGCACCCAATCTCCAATTTCATCGAAGTCTTCAAAATTAAGAGGATCAAAATTGCGACCTTTCAAATGATTCCTAACAAAAAAAAAACATTTGTTAGTTTTTCATGATCATTGCTAACATTATAAAATTAAAACTTGATACCAATAATAATGGTAAACAAGCATAATTTATGAATTGTATCTTTGTTGAAGTCGCAAATTATAATGCACATATACAAGATCATTCAACCTTTGATGTTCTAATCTATTCCTTTTCTTTGAGTGGATATGCTCAAATATGCTTCAATTTCGCTCACAACCTGAAGAACTGCAAGTTTGACTTAAAACACGAATTGCTAATTTTTGCAAGCTTGGTGTAGAAGTCCCATAACATAACCACCACTCATCTAAAAATAAGATATAACATTTAACTCGAGTATACAGTATACACAATAAAAATATACAACCATAAATGATGAGATCATGAAGAAGCATATACCTGGTGCCATCAAATTACGATCGGATATGGCTGACCTTCGTCCAAAGTCTCCCTGAGCTTTTCTAAAAAACTTCATCTCACTTGTCAACATAGATCTCAAATCAAGATTTTCATTAGAATATCTTTCAATGACATCTAAAAGTCCAGATATAGTATGCTTGTGGTTTTCCATCTCTTGGTTGTTGTACTGGAATCTTGGATTCAACCAATAACCAACAGCATGAAGATTTTTGTGTAATTGCCTATCCCATCGAGAATCAACAATCTTCAAATGAGGCTCAACCCTTTTCTTCCTACTTTGAAATCTTTTACGCATTTCTTCTCTAGCTTTGTTAATAGCCTCGTATATGAAACCCATAGCAAGTCTATCATCACCATCAACTATACGCAAAACACGCACGAGAGGCTCAGTGACTTTGACAATCACAACACATTCTTTCCAAAAACTAGAATCCAAAACATGATCAACAAATTTTTTTTTAGCTCTTTCCTTGGCATATGCTAATGTAGTCCACTCTTTTGACGTCACCATAGCTTGAATCGCATCTTTTTGTGACAAAATACTTTGTAAGGCAATAAAGTTGGTTGCAAAACGAGTTGGTGCAGGATGAAGTATTTCTTTCCCATTTGTATGCTTTCTCATTAAATGCAAAACAAAACAATGATTGTATATATATTTTGTAATTTTTAGAAGCATGATCAACAATATTGCATACTTCATCCAACTTTCCAATATCTTGCAACATCAAATTTATGCAATGAACTGCACAAGGAGACCAATAAAGTGTTGCAAATTCTTGTTCTAATAACCTTCCTGCTGCTACATAATTTGCTGCATTATCTATAACCATGTGAACCACATTCTCTGCAACGACAAATAATACAACAACTCTGAATAATTTATACAACAAATTTGTTGTTTTTGAGACATATGAAGCATCAATAGACTTTAGAAACATAGTACCTCTTGGACAATATACCAAAAAATTAATTAAGGTCCTTCTGCATTGATCTGTCCAACCATCAACCATAATAGTGCAGCCTGTTTCTTTCTATGTTTGTTGATAGCTATTAACATATTTTTTTTGTCTCCTCCACATTTTTTGCTAGCAAATAGCCATGAGTATCATGAAAATTAGGGCCTTTATAACCAGCTCCTATACTTGCCACTGTGTCAATCATAGGTTGGAAGTATACAAAATTAACTGTATTAAAGGGAATAGAAGCATCAATCATCCATTTGGAGATAGCAAGATCACATCTATCAATAGCCTCTTTACTTTGCAACACACTCTTAAGTGTTGGTTGTGCTCCTTTAATAGTTCTTGTCATTAAATAATCCCCAATACCCATGTATTTTTTTTCTTTATTTGTTGAGCTCATTTTGTCATGACTTCTCCTTTAGAACTAGAAGCCCCTTTCACCTTGAATAATCCAGGAGTATTACTTGGTGGAATTTCTTCAACATCATCACATTGTGAGTAAAATCACTCTTCATAGTCTTTGATGCTTGGACCATGTAGATCTTGCCCCACCAACAACTCTTGTGTCTTTCTGCAACTGTGACAATAAAAATAAATGCAGGTGATCACATGTCTAAGCCAGTGCTCAGCATTTTGGAATCTTAGAGGTAATAAATAGACCTATTTAATAATTTTAATAACTCAAAATATAGAGCTTCTCCTTTTATTTAATATCAACATGCTCATCCATGTTTGCTTGATTTGTGCTGTGAATTGACTTTTCAAAAAGGAATATGTATTATAAGATCAAATCATAAAATAATCACTTACGCCACAAATTATACACATTAGTTTCATTATAATAAAAAGTTAAAAACCAAATTTTTTAAGTTCCTATACTAGTCCTGTACATATAAAACCCCTATAAAATCTATTCCTTCTCATGAGAAGCAAAAAGTAGAAACATGTAAATGGATATATAAAGTTAATATTCACATCATGTGTTCAAAAATAATTAGAATCATCGGGGGTGGTGGGTGTGTGTGTGTGGGGGCTAAAGAAGAGACAACAAGAAAAGCAAGTTTAGAGTTGATCAAGATGGGGGCAAAAGACCAAATAATAATAAATAATAATAAATCAATAAATGACTACTTTGAAGTTAACCCAATAACATAATAATCATTAGTATTTAAATGGGGCCATTGAAATTGATCCTTCAATTTGGCAGAAAATTCAAACTGCTGACTAGATCACAAGATAGATAACATGTGGAAAAGACTGAAGAAAGAGACATAAGAACTGAAACAATTGCAGAGTAGATATTTCACTGATTAAGATAATGAATAAAAGAAATGATATCATCTCAGATAAGTATAAATGTACTGATATAGTGATACATATATCTCGTGTGGATACTTTAAAAGTGTTAATTAGGTAACACTTAATTAACTATATGAAGAATAAAAAATTAGTTGAGAAAATACCTAGTAAGTTGAGTGTGAATATTTGTATACAACTCCATGTTTTTTGTCATGTTTGCAAAATGCTGAGAAGTGATGAAACTCGGGAAATATTATTGGGTTTTTTTTCTTTTAATTATTATTATCTGATCCAGTTTGGAAACTATGCCGGGATCTGAATTAGGACTCATTTAGTTTAGGGTTATTTGCGAATATTACCCTGCGGAACATTATAACTAATTATATATCTATAAAAAACCAAGAATTTTGAATTATTAATATTTTGAATTAAAATATTAGATAATGAGGATTTTCATCTATCCTGTTTAATAAACAATACCAGTACCAGTATTGTTGTTGTTATTGGCTGTCTCGTTCCACTCTTCAGGATGCTCCGTCTGAATGTCCACCGCACCAGCAACATTTTGTGCACTAGAGCCACATATTTCATCGATTGTCTCACTTAAACAACAAGTAATTATGACTCTAAAAATAGCTGTCATATGGGAGACAGTAGCAAATACTTCATTAACATCTGGCTGGTTTAGTTTCAAGTTAAGAAAGATTTTGATCTAGTGTTGGACAAGTGTATAGGATAAAACGGCATCTTTTCGTATATTCACAAAATGCTGAGATTGAGTGAATTGATCATATAGATAAAACGGCATCTTTTTGGCGTCAATTAAAGATAATAGTAGTTACTAGGCCCTTCTTCCTTTGCCATGCATGTTTGAACATATGTTGAGTGATTTTCAGAAATAACCTTCAATTCTCTAGAAAGGAATGGTTTCATTTACAAATCACAAAATTCACAGCTTAGGAGAGTTAGTCATATAGATAAAATGGAGTCTTTTTGGTATCAAGCAAAGATACTAGTAATTAGGAGGTTCTTTGCGATGTAGATGTTGAGAGTAACCTTAATAGGCGTGGTTATTGGACAAAATATTAAAGATGATGAATTGTTGGATAAAATATTCAATTATTTGTAGCAATGGAGCTGGGTACAAGCCATGGAGCTTGTGGAGCAACATTCAGATCAAGAATTGATCTCTTGGTTTGCTACATGGTTTTATTGATGGATCTAATGGGTATAAACCCTAATTCAAACCCTGGATCTTCTTGCTTGGAGATTGCTTAGGAACAAAAAAAGTGGTAGAAGCGTACCTGCACTTGAATCCATTGATTATGACGAAAGTGATTGGGTCTTGTGGTTCTTCTCACTGATCACACGCAGAGAGGGAAGATGGGAACCCTAATTCTGAATCTCAGATCGTTACGTGCTCAGTCAAGGACCACACCCTATTTATAAGAAAACTTTATGGGGCTAATTACAAGTATGCCCATCATAGATTTGACAATTTTGCCCCCAGAAATTCTACACAACATATGATTAATATGTATATCCACATATTTAAAATTAAATAATTAGGGACCAAATTCAAACTTGATCAGATCACATTTGTCCATTCAAAACTTTAATATAATAAAATATACACACTATAAATGACGCTGACATCATCACTGTGCACATAGTCCCTATATCCCATAATGTGTGGTTCACAACCCAACATTTATGCTATGCATGGTTTCATTGCATTTTTCAAACACGTGATTTTCCGATCGAATGACCGATGTTCAACTTGCGCTGTGTTATTTGTCGCTCACGCCTTTTCCATTTGTTCCAGGGATACATTTTGGCTCAACCATGGTGCGATTAGTTGTGCTGGTCCCATGGCAACCTTCCTCTGATATCGAGTCCGGTTGATGACAGATTTTTATACAGTAGATTTGTCTCAAATTGAACCTTTTTCTCTTGTTCATGAATAGGGTCGTCAATCACCAAATCTTTACTTTACTCCCGGGCTTGGTTTAGCTCATACAGTCAGCTTGCTGAGCCCGAGAATTTGTTTTAAGGCTGATTTGTAAACCCTAATATAGTGAATAATAAGTGATAAAGAAATTCTCAAATAGATAAATTTAAGGTTTTAATAAAAATTTCACAAATAAGCATTGTTTATAAAACAAAAATCATCGATCCGCAAATAAGAATTTATTTATTAAAAACAAATGGGTGGATGCGCATCAATCATGTAATTATGTATATCAGGCCAATTACCACTTAAATTTATCTATTTGAGAATTTCTTTATCACTTATTATTCACTATATTAGGTTACAAATCAAGCCTTAAACAAATTTCAGGCTCAATAAGCTTGAATTTTTTTATGAGCTAAACCAAGCCAGGAGTTAAGTAAAGCTGGTTAATTAACAACCCTATTCACAGAACAAGAGAAAAAGGTTCAATTTGAAGAAAATATACCTTATAAAATATATCATCAACTTCAGACTCCTGAATATCTAAAGGAAGGTTGCCTACATAGATTGTACAACTTAATCGGCCACTCATGGTTGGGCCCAAAATTGATTATCCTACAGACAAATGGAAAAAAGGCATGAAAGCAGCCCAAATAAACAAACGCCTAAGTTGAACAATCAATTCTCAATCGAGAAAATCACTGTGTTTGGAAAATGAACCATGCCTATTAAGAGCCATACAAAACATAAATGTTGGGTTGTGGACCACACATTATATAGGGATATAAGGACCTATGTGCATAAGTTGTGTAGACGTACACAACTAATGTTTATAATTGTGTATATTTTATTATATTAAAGTTTTGAATGGACCCAAATTGTGATAAAAAAATTCTCAAATAGATAAATTTAAGGTTTTAATAAAATTTCACAAATAAGCATTGTTTATAAAACAAAATACTGATCTGCAAATAAGAATTTATTTATTAAAAAACAAATGGGTGGATGCGCATCAATCATGTAATTATGTATATCAGGCCAATTAGCTACTTGAGTCAATATTTGTTTGAGCTCGGTTTGAAATTTATTTTGAGCTTGGCTTGGTGACGTGATCTCATCTTGCTTGTATGGAATTTCAAGCCAAGCCTGTGATGTTGGTGAGCAGCCTTGTCATTTGCCTGTTGTACCTACAAATTTGTACTAAGTGATTAGAAGGACTGAAACTTGCTCGTAAAATTGTATTGTTGCCTTCTCATTTTGTAAAGCCATTCACCTAACTTTGTTGGAGTAGGGCTTGCATATGAAGGAAAATTGCAAAGGACAGTCATATTTTCTTTAGGGCTTGTACCTTATGTCCCTTATCTTAATTACATTATATTGTCTTTAATTTGTTCTTATTTAGTTTTTATCAAGCTCTTAATTTTATACATTTTATAAGAGCGTTACCACCCTGGGACGCATATAAAAGGCAATCTACAGAGCCTTCATGTTGCCATTGTTTTTCTTTAGCTGATCAATCCATTTCCCTCACTTCCATTGTTAAAAGTTAGATGCAACTTCAAAGTGTTGCCTTATGTTTCTGTATTATATTAGCTAGAGACTAGCCTAATATCATATAAATGCATAAGGTAATCTTATATATTTAACACAAAGCATCTCTGGTTGATGGATTATATTCTCCAACAACTTTGTTGTGCCTATGCTAATTGTCTTTTCTTGGCATTCATAATCCTATACCCTTTAGTATTTTAACACTACTATTGAATGCCCGTTGTTTCATAAGCTAAGATAAAATGGAATCAAGCTGCAATTATTTGTTATAGTTTGTGGCTCATAAAGATGTACAACTTGTGGACTAAATAGGTATTTGAAACACGGCTTAATAAGCTTAGTTTCTGGAGTATCATTAAACCTGACGCACGATTAAATAGTTATGTCTAGCTTAGAGTTTTTTTTTTCCAAGTTGAACAGTCAAAGCAGCTAAGGAAGGCAGAGGCCACATAACCACTACTCACACTCCCAAAAATGTGGCATCACCCAAGATTCGAACTCTCACCATTTATAAAAAATTCTATTGTGAACCCGGCTACCAATAGACCACTTGGTCGTTGGTAGCTTAGAGATATTGTTAAGCCTATGTTAAATTATGAATAGGGCAATGCAAAAGTTTTTCATTTTAGTTTGACCAATGGGTGAGTGGTGTTTCTTTGCAAGATTTATTCCCCTCGGCTAATATTGCCGATTTAGAGATTGCCTAGACAACAAAAGTGTACCAATTATGGAAAAATAGTATATAAATAATGCTTACAGGTCTGCATGTCAAATTAATTGAGATCAATGATTATGTTAGACAAAACTATTGCTTACGTTTAAAATTTCCAATAAGTTACTGCT
Source organism: Dioscorea cayenensis subsp. rotundata (assembly GCF_009730915.1). Taxonomy (NCBI): domain Eukaryota; kingdom Viridiplantae; phylum Streptophyta; class Magnoliopsida; order Dioscoreales; family Dioscoreaceae; genus Dioscorea; species Dioscorea cayenensis. Next base: position 29,745 of record NW_024088436.1, read on the forward strand.
TATTTACTTATTCATTTACTCATTTTGCTTGTATATGTATCCTATATGTTACTGAATTACAGAACATATTCCTTCTAGTTTTAATCTTGTACTTGCATGTATATGCATACTAAACTTTGATCTGCCTCTTTAAATTTTTGTTTTTGTTTTTGTTTTTTGTTTTTGTTTTTTTGTTTTTGTATAATCACTCAAAATAGTCATTGTACTTTTTCTCTCTTTCGCTTCTAGTCTCCTTTTCGAAATGCTCCCACTAGTCGCACTTTTTGAAAAGTGTCACACTTAGTTAAAGAAATGCTCGACCAGGTCCCTCTACTTTTTAAAAATGTGCCCACTTAGAGGGACTAAGTGGGCACGTTCTAAAAGTAGAGGGGACTCAGTTGAAGCATTTTCTAACTAAGTGGACACATTTTCAAAAGTAGAGGACTAGTCGAGAGCATTTACGAGTAGAGGGGACCAAAAGGGAAGAGAGAGAAAAGTCTAGAACAACATGAGTATTATACCTATTTTTATTTTTGTTTTCTTTTTAAATGAAATGCAATGAAATGTGGTATGGTCATGGGTTTAAACCCTTAACTTTTGGTTTTGGAAAAGAATGAAATGTAAACATTTTGTTATAGGCATGGCCAGATTATATTTCAAATTATGCATGGTATGGATTTTATAATTTAGCATTTAATAGTTTTTTATTTAATTTTAGGTGTAATACTCCAAACAGTCCCTCTACTTTTCAAAATGTGGCCATTTAGTCCCCCTACTTTTTTTCGTGCTCTTTTGGTCCCCCCAACTTTTCTAAAATGCAACCCATTAGTCAAGGAGCAACGACCCTCATATTTTAGAAAAGTAAGGGGACCAAAAAGGCATTTTTAAAAAAGTTAGGGACCAAAAGGGCACGTTTTAGAAAAGTGGGGGACCAAACGGCCACATTTTGGTCCCCCTACTTTTCTAAAATATGATGGTCGTTTGCTCCTGGACTAATGGGGCGCGTTTTAGAAAAGTAGAGGGGCCAAAAGGGCACAAAAATAAGTAAGGAAACCAAACATGTACATTTTGAAAAGTAGAGGGACTGTTTGAAGTATTATAGCTCTTTATTTGATAATGTTTGTTCACTTATGTAGGAGAATGCATGGTTAAAGATCGAAAGTGAAGATAAAAAGGATACACGAAGGTTTTCTACTTTGTACAATTAAGCCAAAAGTATTTGTAATAAAAGTAGACCAACAGTGTAAAACTCTTTATATTTTGTTATTAATTAAAATACATTGCACTTGAGCTCAGTACAAGTCAGTAAAAGTCAATAAAATAAAATTTAGGATATTTTTGAATGCATTGAAAGATTCATGTTTTGATTACAGGTTAAACAAATTTATTTATTATTAGTAGGAAAATAAATTAAAATTCAATTTAATGAACAAATTTAAGTATGAATATGTAAGAAATTATTAGCTATAGGCGGTTATATTCGCCTTCAAAACTTTTGAGAAGTGATAAAAAAATATTAGAGGCGGTTATTACCATCTCTAAAATCATTAAAGAGGAATAAGGAATTATTAGCTATAGAGATGCTTCTAAAACTATTGGAAAAAGATTAAAAAATTATTAATTATAGAGGAGGCTATAACCGTCTCTAAAACTATAGGGGAGTGATGAACATTTAGTAGCTATAGAACGGGTTGCTTCCCAATGGTTGGTACAATAGAGCACTATAATTATAGAAGTGGTTAAAATCGCCTCAGGGTTTGAAAACAACCTCAGAAACGTAGTGTTGTTTAACCTAAAAAAAGTAAAGGCCATCTTGTATATGCGCATATTACACTAGAATTTTAGGGCATAAAGGCCATCTTGTATATGAGCATATTACACTACATTTTTAGGGCATATACAAGTCAATAAAAAGTAATTAAAATATTAGCATATTACAAGTCAATAAAAGTCAATAAAATAAAATCTTTGATCCTTTACATCCGTGCATATGCTCCTAAGCCTTACAAGTCACCACCATGGAATAGATGAATAGAATAATGATTTACGCTCCATTTTTTTAAAAAAAATTAATATTAAATCTTTTATGATATTCCTGAAATACCCTCCATTGACTAATACCTTTGTTCTTCATTCTCTCAACCTTCCATTCTCCCTTACACCTACAACTACAAGTGAACCACGGTTTACATTAGAATAATCTAGGAATATATATATATATATACATAAAAAACAAGTACCAATAAAACTTGTGAGTTTACAAGCAACAACTTTATAACGAATTTTTAGTTTTACATCATAATAATATTTTTTTTATTTAATTAACCTAATTTGAATTTTTGAAATATCTTTCAAAAGATAATATTTACATAGGATATGATTTTTGAATTATGAAATGTTTTTTTAGGGTTTTTTTCCCAATTTGGCCCTCTTTTTTATTAATATTGTCAAAATGACCTATGACCATCACAAAATATCCGGTCAGCAACTCAGTCAGCACCCATGTGCTGATTGGGTATTAATGTAATGGTCCTAGGGCCATTTTTACAATATTAATAGAAACAAGGGCCAAATAAGAAAAAAACTTTTCTTTTATATTTACTTATTTAATAATATAATTTTGACTCAATCTTTTATTTTGATTAATAAGATTTTTTTTCTCTATCCTCGCCAAACTTTTACGACACAGCCTATCAAACGTTAAATTTTCATTTATTTTGGTTGATTGATGTACATGGAGTTGTCTATGCTATAACTGATCCACAACCTATTTCAACATGATGCGAAAATACAAGAATCGTGGCCACATGTCAAGACAAATTCTAATGAACCTATTCAACATTTATTGTAGCTAAAAAAACTAAAACAATTTGGGAAGCATTAATAAAGAAGTTTACCCTGAAATGCAACCAAGCAAAAGTTCGTCGTAGAAAAATATTACTAAGCAAAAAGATTTCACAAACAAAAAAAATAGTAAAAATAAATAAATAAAAAGGATACAACCAGAACACTGCATGCATGATCCAAGAATCCGGAGGCAATTTCACAAAGCTTTTGATTAGAAACCTGCAATTCAAACTTGTCTCCCTCCATTATATTTCTTTTTTAAAAATAAAATATTAAAATAAATACCTGATTATTAACAGTTTGATCAGTAGTATATAAATCAATTCCTGTGTTGATTACGAAGACCATGGAGCTGGGAGAGGGCGGCAGCGGTTTGCTATTCAAGATCTGATTTATAAAAACAGCTGCAATCACTGCCCAGCCAGCATCCCTTTGCACAGAATGTGCATCTGTCACTCCCACATCCAAGTTTAGGCAGAACAACTGGAGTGCAGTTTCACAGCTCCAACATGACGGACGAAATCTTCTCCACCCACCTCCTGGAGTATCTTGGATTGCAACAAAACAAAAAAATTAGATTATAAAAATGAATGAATAGAAATAGTATTGTAGTTGTATTTTTAAAATATTTTTCAAAAATAATATTTACTTGGGATAAGATTTTTGAATTATCACATGTCTTTTAAGGGATTTTTCCCCTATTTGGCCCTCATGTTTATTAGTATTATCAAAATAGCCCTGGGACCATCACATCAATGTCTAGTCAGTACATATGTACTAACAGGTTGTTGTCTCGGTATTTTGACAATAAAATAATTTCCATCTTAATAATTCTGAGGGTAATAATAATAATAATTTTAATTTCAAATAATATTTTCTATTTTAATAAGTTATTTAAAAAACTATTTTTAAAATACCTAGTCAGCAACCATGTGCTGACTGGATGTAGATCTCGGGAGGAAGAAGAGTTAGAGTTTTTAGATATCGGGTGCAGATACAAATCGGATACAAGGTTAACATCTTATTTAACAAAATGCCTTTTTATTATTATTATTTTCGTAAAAGGGAGGGACTGATATTTTGCCAAATGTAATAATAGAGGGATTGACAATGGAGAAATTACAATAGAGGAATTAAAAGGGAAGACTGACTATAATGAAAGATTAAATAGGGTATTAAACTGTTTAAAAAACTTAATATATATATATATATATATATATATTTAAATAAATAATTAACAGTGTGAGACCCAGCGGTGCCTGTTTACTTTCAATTTGTAAAATCTTTTTTCATTTTTTATATTTCACCCATCAATTTTTTAAAATAAGAAAAATTATTTAAAAAATAAAAAAATTCAAAAAATTAAAAACCGGTGAAACTCAACAAGAGCCCGTTTTAACTTCCACTTTATATAATATATATATATATATTCATTTTTTGTGTTTGATCTATGTATTTTTTATGAACTATAAGCTTCAACTCAATTGAGTGAAATCTACAAAATAGTCTTTCTATTATAATAAATATATCTTTTTAATCACGCTATCGTAAATGTTCTTAATTTGAATCTAAACCCTATCTGCCATTATTTTTTCTATTCAATATTGATGACATGGATTACATTAATACTAATAAATTATTAAAATATTACTAGAACTACATGCATCATCCCATATTTGGGAAAAAAAAAGAAAAATTGACACATTGTGGGATAGTTTGGTGATATAAACTTTTTAAAAATAAAAAATAAAAAAGTTCTTGTGTTGTTTGAAAATGTGATATTATTATTATTATTATTAGTGGAAATTGCCAAAAAAACCCTTTAAGTTTGTAAAATTGCCAAAAACACCCCGTTAGTTTTGCAATCCCCAAAAACCCCCTCCTTTTAAAGTCTATGTTTTTCAAACCCCCAAACCCTGTAACGGATGTGAACGGAGTGAGTTTCAAATTTTTTGGACGAAAATGCCCTTGCATGGGGAGTCGTGGCTGCAGCCATCTCGGCGATTTGAGAGGAAGTGGGGGGTTTTCCGTAGGGTAACCCCGAGAGACGAATTTATTGGAGCCGTTTAATTGCTTTTTCTCAACTCACGTCTTCAGCTTTTCCATTTCCGAAGCTGTCTCCGAAGTTGTCTCTACCGGCGAAGCCTCTGTAATTGGCATTTCATCAGCTTTTCCCTTTCCACCGGTATCTCGAAGGAGAAGTCCCCCGCGCAACTAGTTGGCATTTCATCAGTTTGCAATCTAAGGTATTGAGTATGGTTTTATGTTAACTGTTCTGTTACAAAGAAAGATTTTTCGGTTTTGTTTTGTGCTCCTGTTTTTGTTGGAAGATATTGAAGTCTGCAGGGGGATTTCTCGGCTGGGGTTTTGTTAGTCTGCAGGGAGATTTCTCGGCTAGGGTTTTGTTTTGTTTTGCATTTTCGTATGTATACACTATCGAAATAGTTTTTTCGATTGTTATGATTTGTGTAATATTTATAATGTACATTTCCCGTTTCGTTTGATATGGTTGCAGCTTTACA
>NW_024088437.1:0-27887 GCF_009730915.1 Dioscorea cayenensis subsp. rotundata
GAATGGATAAAAAGCAAGGGCATGCATACATGGTATACGATGCGTACCATCTTACATATGCATTTTCTCTCATTGAGCACCACTTCACATCTCTTGTCTTTATATGATACTTCTACCTTAAAAGTCAGTGCTTCTTCGACATGATATTGATTAAACACATACTTGATTCTGACATGTTTTTACTACAAATGGAACAACTTTCCCTTTCCATCTAGCTACCAAGTCCTTCTTTTTATCCATCATCTCCATTATGTCTAACGGTATCAAGTAAATCCAACACTGGCCTATATCTTGGATCTGCAACCCATGCATTGAAGCTTTCAGAGATATTGTTTGTGATGTAATGGCACTTGTCAATAGTAAGTGGGATCTACTCCAAAATTTCAGCCTTTTCTCCAAGTCTAGAACCATTCATATGCCCTCATATTTATTTGTTTTCAAGACTTTCTAGAAGAAAATGCTAGCTTGTTGTAGTAAATGCATTTCGCGGTGACAAACAATCTTACATAATATATTCCAACAAACTTCTTCTTGAAGTTCTTGTATAAATGTCTCACACATGTCTGTGTTCAACAAGAGGATATATCTTAGAAATTGCTTCCTCCTAACTACGCTTTCTCATCTGAAGCCAAAAACCAATCCATTAGGCATTCAATTTAGCTTCATACAATGCCGAGAAACCATGTTCATGATTCATTATTTTCTGACTCTACAATCCCATAGGCCACTGAAAATAATCGGTTAGCACCATCAACTGAGGTTGCAGCTAGCATGACGCCTTTGTCTTGCATTTTAGATGACATCCATTTTGGCCCAAAGAAGGCCTACACCAATCAAGAAAGCCTACTCTTGCCAAACACCAATGCTAATAAATATTCTTCTAAAATGTCATCCATCATGTTGTTGAATCCTATCAATTTTCACCATAGTGCCATGGTTTCTTCTAACCAACTCTTCTTTGAATGCCATCATCTTCTAATAAGAGTTGTCCTAACAACCATGAATAATAGACATAGCAATCTCCTTTCCCCTCCATACTCTATGGTAAGGCAATGCCACGTGATATTTTTCCACTAGTTTTCTTCTTAATTCAGATGGTGCCACTTCACCCTCATTTCTGAGCCACTCAATAACTCTATCTACAACCCATTTTTAGTAGCCATTTTGTTCCCACTTTTGTTCACTGAACTACATGAATGTTCTACTTGCATTGTTTTGATTTGAAATACTTCTTCTTTCGACAGTCTAGATGCATGAACTCTCCATGAACAATCTTCAGAAGCACATCTTGCTGATACTCTTCTTTGGTTACTTTTAATATAAGTTATTGAGAACTCTCTCAATATAGCAAAATGCTGTAAACATCTTCTATAATGATATACATCTTCAAACTTCTATAATGGGATTTTCTTCATCAACTTCATAGATCTCACCTTCAAAGGCATCAACATGTTTGTCATCATCAAAGTCACTTTGCTATTATAGAGAGATGATAACTTTTTCACTTTCAACCTCCGTATCTTCATCAACTCCTGTAGAGACACTATCCTCATCACTGCCTACATAGTTCTCATCTGATAAATCTTCAACCTCTGCCTATTGCATTTCATTTATGATTCTTGGTTCAGTTTCAACTGGATCACATGAGCTTCCTTCTATATGATGCACTTGGTAACTTTGCTTTCGTAGGTCATATCTTGTTCCATCATTTGCTTTTTCCAACCCCCCTTGTACTGCAATAGGTGTAACATCATCCAACACCACATAAATCTCACATGTTTTATCTTTTTTGCACATATATAATGCATGTAGAAGATCTGAATCAGTGATGATTTCAACAAACTCCCTTGGCTCCAAACCTCTTATGATGCACCAATACTTTGGAATTTGGTTAATATCCCAAGAAAAAAAACTGTGATAAATCTTCTTCTAGTGTCTTCAAGTTGTAGAAATCTATATCTATCACCATTGTCTTCTACCTTCTCAAACAATATTTTCTTTTAGCATCCCCATGGTTCTTGAAATATCCACCATATTTAAACTTGAGTCTTAATGTAGAAGAACTTTCCGTTGTATGAAATGATTTGCCAATTATTAACATATACCATTAGGATGAAATTCTATGACCATGTTGAAAAGCAAGAAAATTGAGTACAGTTGGCAACACTTTCTAACTAAAGTGCACATGAAAGGATATACAATCTTCAAACAGTTGCACACCCAAAATTAAAGAAACTTTGGATTAAAAACATTACCAAGATCACAAAAATGTAGTGACATCTTCAGCTTTACCATGTTTAACAACACAAACATGGCTTTTGAATTAGTGAAGCATGAAGGCATTTCTATATAGTCAAGCATTAACAAAGACATACAAAAAGAATCAAAACTTGAAACATTATAGAATTTTATTAACTTCTCATGGTTTTTTAAGTGTTGCTCATCATTTATTAACTTCTCATTCATGCAGTTCTTGAGTCAACTTTAGAAAGTATTTGTGGAGGTGTGCCTATTATATGTTGGTCAAGTTTTGCTGAATCCAAGGAACTCATGTGTCAATAAGGATTAATCACAAGATACATATAAATTTAGATACATATAACATAAACTAAATATTATGCAATATAAATTTAGAGGAAGGTTTTATCCACTAAAGAGTCTCTCAAAACAATGAAAAGAATGTATATATATATATATATATAATCAAAGTACAATAGTTATCTAGTTATATGAAGGGAACAATTGACAAAAAACCTTGTCCCAAGAAGCTGAACAACAATAACACAAATTTTCCCAACAAAACATATAGAAATACCTGTAACAAAGACAGGTTGAGCAAAATATTAGAAATTAATTAAATAAGATCAATACAAAGCTCAAAATAATTTTCACCATCTCTCTGCACTTTAGCATCAACAGGAAAGAGTTCCTATAATCATAATTAAATCTCCTCAGAATGAATACTCTGACTACAAAATGTCAAGGTCTTCGAGATGGAAAATGAAATGGATCTCATTAACTAAAAACACAAGTGATGATAGCAAGGATACTTGCATCTAAAAGTAAAAATAGTAAACCCGATTTCCAAATTGTTCCCTGCAAAATTCTGGAAGGCAGTTAACGAAACTATTTATTAATTAGAAATAGCAAAAAATAGTAATTGTAGGTATTTATGCATTCAATGATAGCATGCAAATGACATCATTGTGAAAAGAAAGGAAATGAGAAGACTGGTAAAAGAGGAAAAAAAATAAAGAGGCAGAGGCACATATGAGAAAGAACATGTTCAAGCAAAAAGAATAAATAGAGATGCAACTAACGCATGGTGGATTTTCTTTCAATAAGCTAGGGAAGTTGGCTACTGAAGGGCTTTCAGTATATAACAAACAATAACAACCTGAAAATGTTAAAAAAAAAAAGTTGACAACATTGCAATAAATAAGCATTTTATCAAATCAAATATAACAAACATTAACAACTTTAAATATCAAAAAATTAAAAAAAAGTTACAAAAACAAAGAAAAATTAACATCTGAAACCATAAATCTTGACGAAACAGAGCACCTGATTAGCGACCATCTCTTTGATTACTAAACCATGGAGTTAATTAGCAATCAATCACTCAGCAAAAGTAATAAATCTCCAAAAAAATAAAAAGGAAAAAAATAAAGTGGCGAGAAAATGAATGCGGCACAAAAACAAAAAAGACTCAACAGCAATCGGTTCATAGATACCAAATTCCAACATGCTAAATCATGGGAAAATAATTCAAAAATAATAGAAAAACAACAAAATACTCATCCCGACCTAGTCATCTTGCAGCTCTAAAACCCCGAGTGACCAAGAATAAAAGGTCACAGAAAAGAGGGAAAAAAAGGGCAGATTAGATTTAACCTTCAGCAGTTGGAAAACTAAGAGCGAGATAGTGAGCGGGGAAGAAAGGATGGAGAAGCCCTTAGACCGCCATTACGAGTGAGTGGCGATGGAAGAGATCATCCAGTCGAGCGGTGAGCAGCGAAGGCAGCATAACTTGATAGAAGGGTTCTCGTTTGGAAGAAAAATGGGAAAAGAAAGATGTTAAGGGTAATTAGGGTGATTTTATTAAGTTGGGTTAAGTGGGAACTATGGTTAATTCCATAAAAAAACTTAACGGTGGCTACTGGTAACTACGACATGAATATATAAGTAAAAAAATTAATTTTATGGGGATATGCAAGTAAATAGAATTTTTATAGGGGTATTTAAGCAATTTTATGGTTTTGCAGGGGTATGCAAGAAATTTTCACTAAATTAAATTAAATATTTTAAATCTACGATGATGCGATGGTTGACGTCAAAAATATAATAAAATCCCGGGCTAGTTTGAAAAATGAAGTAACAATTTCAACATATGCAACAAGAGAGGAGGTTGATTCTGCTAAGGAATATTTAACTAATAACACTATGAATACATGAGATTTTCTAAAGGAGTATAACTAATTTTATCTCAATGAAGAAGCGTCCTACTAGTTTTTCATGGCTGGAAAAGATGCAACAAGAAACCTTGGCAATGTTTTTGAACTACAACATGGACAAGTAAGATTATTAGTTAGTAAATGCTAAGTTGTTTATTTTTTGTGTTTTCGAGTTATGAAACAATCTAGTTGTCTAGTATTTTCAATAGACATTTAACATTTTTGTTTTCCCATTAATATTTTTAGATATTTTATTATTTTGTGTTATTGCTCAGTGTTTACTTTTTACTTATTATTTGCCTTAATTTTTATTATCCTAATCTTTCACTTGGTTTTTTTTGTTACTCTTTAGTTACCGCATTTGCTAGTTACTATTCATGTTAAATATTTCTTATTGCTTATAAGTGTTCTAGATTTTGTTAATTGTGTAGTATGATAATTTGGTTCCCTGATAATGCTTAACTTTTTCCAATAATACAACAATATGGATTAACAAGTGGGGTTACATAACCCATGATCACCTCTATGTTATGGTTGATGTAAAAAATATTTGGTCTTGAATGATGTTGTCAAGCCCCGACCCACGGGCCCGACACATGACAATCCGAGGAGGTACACCTTCCCCACTTAACCTTCGAGTAGGCTGCAAAGCTAACAAAAAAACCTAGGGATAAATCAATACTTAATAAAATTTACAAGTTCAAGATGAATACAAAGATACACAGGGAAGCAAACACTCAAGTGAATCCATACTTGTGATGCAATGGGTTCATGCTCAACAATAAACTTACATAGGATTTAACATGAAGAAAGACAAGCAATGTATGGCTAGCACTCCACCTTATTGCAACACCACTATAAGCTAAACCCTGGAAGGGAGGGAGAGGGTGAGTAACTAGTATCATTCAATGAGTGGATTACCACAATTCTAAAAGAATATCAAAATAAAAAACAATAAATTTCCATTAGACAATATTTATAAAATAATACATATAGTCCTAGAACCTTTCAACATTTATAACACTATAAATGTGAGATATTAAATACCGGTAATAAAAAACCTAAAACTTGAGTTTACACAAATGTATACAAGGCCTCAAAGCTTTTCATCAAGTATATAGCAAATTCACGCACATAGATCTCATATAGAACGTAAAAAACCAAAATGATCAAAAATTGTTTCCAACTCTCACAAATACCAACTTTGGTAAAATAATAGTTTTAAATCATTAGGACATAAAACTCATCATCAAATAAATTTTCCAAAGAATATACAAGGGATCACATCTCAAAGATATCATTTGTATAAAAAACATAATTTTCTCAAATAAGGTGATCTCATCTCGAAGAAATAAACAATGGCCTAAAAAGATTTTCCAACTTAGCCGCAGTTGCGACTAAGCTAAGTGCCGTCAAGGCCATCAAAACTTTGACGTTGGCCCACTGAAAATCCATGAGGTGACTCCGGATTCCCTGTATATATCAATTATGGATTTACACTCTCACTGAGCTCGAACCAATAACTCGAGTGGTCTACACACCACCTCGATTGGTTAGCGGTGAAAACCGCCCACTACGCAGGGGAAGGGTTTGGCTCGGTCACCATCAAAACTTGTGGAAGCTCAATAATACAACATATGCATAGCATCCATGAAGTTGAGATTCAGGACAACATCCCTACCGGGGAGAAAAACCAATTTCACAAGTATTGATGATAAAAGTAAATCAACATGTGAACATGTTTTAGAAATCGCTTCAATATCAAAATAAAGGTGTAGTGATCAACCTTAGAATTTGAGGTTCAAGAATTTCTCATATAAACCAATGTGACCGAAAGCTTTTTAAATAGATTAAACTTCAGTTTAATATGATAATGTTATAACCAGCATTCACTGTAGCATCCAGCACTGTAGCAGCCCGAAACTATCCTTTAAATCCATTCTTTTCCCTTCTTCTTTCCTTCTCCTTCTTTGTTTCTTCATGCCGGCCGAGCAACTAAACCTTAGAAAATTTTCAGGCGAGCTTTTCCTTCCTATCAAGCCTCAAACTTCTTCCTCTCAAGCTCTTGACTGCAATAAGGCTTCGATCCAAGGTTTTTCTTTCGTATTTTACTCGTATTTTCCTCGTTTTCAAAAATCATTGAAACCCTAGAAATACCCATGGACTGGGTTGTTTTTAGGCTTAAATCGAAGTCTTTGATCTTGTGCTTCTTTTGTGAGGATATTTGTCAAGAAATTTCATGATTTGGTGTTGTTAATTAGCGAGAGACCATCATTTCAGGGCTGGGTTCACTGTAGCATTCTAGATTACTGTAGCAATACTGTATTACCGAAAATTTTTGGTCTTTTCTTGTATTTCTTTGGTCTAAATTGAAGCCCAAGACATTCGGAATTTATTAGTAACCTAAAAATCAAGTTTTGAGTTAACGCTAGGATCGATTTGGCGTTGTTTGTTAGCAAAAACTTATTGTATCGTTGTGTGATTTATTTTTAGCTAAATCTTGTTGGTGTTTTGTTGTGCTTTGGCAAGGAGGTAAAGGTTTGGCTCGAGGGCAAGGAGCTACGGAGGATTAGCACTCGGGGAAGTTAAATCATCAAAGTTGTGAGTGGGATTAATTATGCATAATTCTACTAGTTGAATACCTATAATTATTCTATATTGCTAAGTAAAGGTTTATTTTTCTTCTATACTTAAATTAAGGTTTTTGATTAACTTAAAAATGAGTTTATTTAGTGATGTTTCATACTTGAAAAAGAATTATTGTTCAAAGAAAATGATTTTCGGATTGTTATTTGGTTCGTAAGTTGTGCGTTGATTTATGTTAAAATCTTTGGATATGCTTGTGTTTATCATTTCTGTGTGGAAATGGCAAATATTTTGATATTGATCATTGTCTTGGTTATGGACTCCTCATTGCGAGATGCATGTTTGTATTACTTGGTTGGTGACATCCTACTACAGGAGGCGGTTTCTACGGCCAACCTGTTGAGGTAGCGTGGAAGACCGGCAGACTTATTGGTCCTGTTCAGTTGGGAGTGTAGAGCCCTGACTAGATGTTTATAGGGAAGCCGAGGTCATCACACGGTGGACCGATGGGTCAACGTTAAGGACATGAGTTCCTTGATGGTTCTGAACTTAACCGTGGCCACGGTGAAGGTTTAGAAAGGTTTCTAAACCATGTTGCATTCCTTTTGTAATGTCATATTAAATTTGTGGTTTTGGCGGTGAGTATCTGTTTTATGGATTTTGAGACTCGTATTCTATAGTTGTTCTATATATATATAAGTGGAACTGTTATGATTTATTTGCATTATTATAAAAGTTTGGTTTGATGTTTAACTTGTTTTGTAGTACAAACCTTGTATTTCGTCTTTCGTGGATTTGTTGTTGTAAAACCCTAGTTGGGGTAAAAAGTCTTTCTTGACATTATCTTTTGTTATATTGTATCGATGATTTATATTGTCACACCCACCCCTTCTACCGAGGTAAATGTGGCACCCATCGATTTAAAAATTCCTTTTTAGCTGAAACTGACACCTCTCGGAAACCAAATCGGACTTACAAATTACAGATTTACAACTTTACACCAAGCTGCGAGGATTCAAATACGGAAATACAACAAATATAATAACTTCAAATTTGTGGACATACAGCTCTGAGATCACGATACCAACAAATATAAAGAAAAGTATGGGACCCATCTGCGGTCTTGGACTTAACCACGACTAGCTCTAAACTTGAGCAGGTAATCTAGGGTCTTGCTCCTGCGATTCTGACACATTCGAGTTGGTCGGTAGTGGCTTAATAATTTCAAATATTCAAATCGATATATATAAAATATATAAATACCAACTTCTCAAATAATTTTTCCAACTTTTCCAAAAATACGGAATTCTAGCAAAATACATTTTTTAAAGAACTTTTTGAAACATAAATTCATCACAAATCAATATCAAATCAATTTTCTAAGAAAATCAAATTGTTGTGAGAGCGCCCTCCTAAGAGCGACAGTGAGGCCCGCCCCTCATCATGACCCAAAAATAACAAGTAATATAAAAATCCATTCTCAATTCCACAGCCTGGAAAACTCTCCCCCACTTAGCCGTGTCGCGACTGGGTTGGGAGCCGCCAAAGGTCTTCATAACCTTGGCGTTGGCCCCGGTCCCGTGTGGTGACTCGGGATCCCGATGTATCATCGATCGGGGCTCTACGCTCCCACTGATCCGGACAAATCAACACTCGGGTCCACCGCGCCACCTCTAAAGGCGGCCCGTGGGGACCCACTCTGCGATGAGTCGGGCCTTGGCCCGCCGTCGCCCATCGAACCAGCATGTAGATGCGACGACAATACAAAGCGTATAAATCGTAACATATGGTCCTTATCCGGGACAAGCATTCACATCACGAAAATAAACATCATTTCCACAAAGCCCGATGTCGAAAAGTATAACAATGCGTAAAACCAGGTAAAATCCGGATCCAGCGATACCGATTCCTATTCGGGGAATGAAAACCAATTCCACAAATATTGTTGGTAAAAACATTTTAAAAATGCTCACATGATTTCACAAATCATTCTAAATCAAAACATATATAACCATAGAAATAAATGCATGAATTGAATAATTAAATCACATATACATGTATTTTTCACTATTCACAAATCACGTATAATTATACGAAACTGATGTATCAATACGATTTATCGGGGAACATCAACGACAAAGTAAATATCGTATACCTCAACATTATCGTAATTAAACATGATAAAAAGAAATACTTAAACAATTATTTTTCAAAATACTAGCCGATTAAATAATTATTTCAAAATAATAATAATTAATCAATTATTTAAAAATAATAGCCACTACCAACTCACTCGGTGTCCTTGGGTTCCTTACTGAGCACTGGAACTCCTCAAAGGCTGAACAACACACAATAGAATAATATAATAAAAATAAATAACATATTTAAACTCAAAAGAAAATACAAAAATAATAATCGATTCTCTATTGAGTCACTCACTCCGATCGGTTAAAATCCGACATTGCATAATCAAAGCGGCTTTTCAATTGCACTTAAACCAACTCGATTTAGACTAAAGCAGGTTAAAGCCGATCGAACCGATCTCAATTCCATTGAACCAAAGCTCAATTGTACTGAACCAAACTCAATCAAACTGAACCAGCTTGAACCAACTCAATTTTTTTATTCAAAAATCCTTTGAACCAACTTGGTTCAGTCAAAACCCATAACCCAAATCAACTGAACCAAACCCAAACCATCTCAACCTGATTTGATCAAGCCCAACTCAACCAAATTAATTCAAATCTCAATCGATTCAATGCAACTTGGTTTGATCCAACCAATTCAACTTGGCTAACTCAACCCATTTCAATCTAACCATTATCATTAACCTCCTAATCATCATAATCATCAATTTAATTAACTAAACCAAATTTTTAATCTCGAGTGCTTTACTGATGCTTACTAGATAATTCAAGCGATCTCATCCCCATTTTCAAGCAATTTCATCATGTTTACAAAAGTTTTTTTCAAAGTAATTTCGATCGAAACAATCATCACGATAATCTAACATGATTTGATCGACTTAAATCCAAGCCAAACCTCACAAAAACATGTTAAATTCAAGCATTGTTGCTCAAGCTTTTAACTAAAATTTATATATCATTCAAACCAAAAATAACCCTTACCAAGGGACTCGTGAACTCTCTCCAGCGATCTCAAGTCTTTCTCTTTAAAACCTCTAATTTCTCTCATTTTCTTCATTAACTCTCGGGAGTTCTTGTAGCAAAATGGTGGAGAAGAAGATGAACAACACTCAAGCTCTAGATTTTTTCTCCAAATTTAACTTTCAGCCGAAATTTACATTTAGTCCCTCAAAACATAATTCCTTACAAAACAGTCCCTGAAAAAAACTCATGAATGGTCCCTGAATTACAAAAATAGTATTCTCAAAAGATCCTTTTAAATTATCCAATGGTCCTTGGATTATAGGACAACATTTCAAAAAGATCCCTTCCATCTTACCTTTCGGTCCTTGGATGCCAGAAACATTTTTATATCAATCCTTTTTCTATTACTCTTTAACCCAAAAATCTTTTTATAAAACTTTTTACACTTAGGTCCTTGTTATTTCCACTTGGGGTTTCTCAACAAGATTACTCTGTAGAAAAATTCTTACTGTAACTGTAGTAATACCCTGAATATATTTTCCAACAGGTATCCAAAGGTTCAGGGTATTACAATCCTTCCCCCTTAAGAAAATTTCGTCCTCGAAATTTCCTTAGCATGCATCAATCTGATATCACTGAATTTCATTACTTGTTCCAAGACCTGTTCTCTTGTTCCAAATCATTCGACGATGAAATAACAATCTTGTAAAAGGATGTCAAGTATCTGGCGATGATCAAAGTGAACTGATTCCTCTTATACGGTGTTATACACGGTATACAACACTCTTCGATGTGTTACTACGGCTTCCTCACTTCAAAAACTCATACTGATAAAAATAATCTTGTATTTTTCCACAATCCGGAAGAAAAAGCAACTTCTTATTCACAAGTAGGAATACATCATCTTTGGAAATACGGGTAGAATACAAACATCTCAAGCACAAAGCGATAATACTAAAGCAGTTATTCTACTATTCACAAGTCCTCATACGTTTACTTGAACCTCATCCTTGTCTACGGTTTCTGCGGTTCAACCTTTCCCGGTTCCATTGCTCAGTTGTTGCACCATAGTTAAGGACTGCGTAGGCGTCGTCATATCTTGGTTGCAAACTCCTCGGGAAACTCCATACCTCCTTCTCAATTCTGGCATATGACTCTCGTCTAGGTGAAAACGTTCCATGTAGATATTCCTCAGCTCTGAAGCAACTATAGAGCTAAAAATCTACGGTATTCATGGTTACCACATAGCGAGCTTGTGGGACGTAAACATCGGTCGTTGCTTGTTCTTGGTTACCGAGTGCGATAATAGAACTAGAAGATCTTTGAGGCAATAGAGTAGAGCTAGAGGGTACTTGACGTGATATGGGTTTCCATCTCTTCTTCCCTCATTCGTTCCTCCTCTCTCCTTCTCGTTCCTCCATTTCCTCTTCTCTGTTCTTCTTCCTCTCTTTCTTTCGCTCTTCCGGAAATATCTCTCTACTCTTTCTCTATTATACCTTGGAGGAGGTCCTCGTCTCGATCGTCTCAAACGCCTTGGTTCCATTACTCAAAAATCCTTAAGACACTCAAAATTCCAGCGATGAAAAAAATGCTGAGTCGATCTTCTCCTCTATTTAAACACAACTAAACTACACTTAGAGGAGTGGCCATAATTCATCCAAAGTCCGACAAATCAAACTCGAATCGATGGCACGTCATAACACACCTTTTTAAGAATCAGCAGAAGGTGATAAAGAAGGCTGAGTTACTCACGGGCTAATCTCCATATTCTTAAGCAGCGGTATGTCAAAGTATCTTTCAAATCAAGCTGCAAATCATCGTGTGCCGGTCAGACAAAGAGAATGCCAAATACCCTTCTTTGGCAACTTTAAGTTAACTTATTTTTGGATAAAACCAATTCGATAAATATCTCGACCCGTGATCGGGATCGCGATGTCTTTGCTTTCGACTCTACGCCTCGAAATATCAAAACCTACGATCGACTCTCATTCCCAAATATGCAACTTAGGTTTTTAACACGATTGGAGATTCTTAATAATTCTCTTGGGCCCTTAACTTTCTGTCTAATCCCTACTAAACCTCTAAGTCTAGACATGACTTCAAACTTAGGCTCGGATCACGACCCGTGATCTCTACCAACCGAGGGATATCTCATCCTCTGACTACGATACCAAAAGATGTCACACCCGCCCCTTCTACCGAGGGTAAATGTGGCACCCGTCGGGTTAAAAATTCCTTTTTAGCTGGAAACGACTACCTCTCGTAAACCAAATCGGACTTACAAATTCATGATTTACGACTTTTTCACCAAGTGCGAGGGATTCGAAATACGAAATACAACAAATATAATAACTCGAATTTGTGGAGTGCAAGCCCTTCTGAGATCGCGATACCAACAAATATAAAAGAAAAGTATGGGACCCACTGCGGTCTTGGACTTAACCACGACTAGCTCTAAACTTGAGCAGGGTAATCTAGGGTCTTGCTCCTGCGATTCTGACACATTCGGTTGGTCGGTAGTGGCTTAATAATTTCAAATATTCAAATACGATTATATATAAAATATATAAATACCAACTTTCTCAAATAATTTTTCCAACTTTTCCAAAATACCGAATTCTAGCAAAATACATTTTTAAAGAACTTTTTGAAACATAAATTCATCATAAATCGATATCAAAATCAATTTTCTAGAAAATCAAATTGTTGTGAGGCTACTCTAAAAGCGGCAGTGGGCTGCCCCCTCATCATGACCAAAATAACAAGTAATATAAAAATCCGTTTCTCAATTCCACGACTGGAAAACTCTCCCCCACTTAGCCGAGTCGCGACTAGGGTTGGGGAGCGCCCTGAGTCTTCGTAACCTTGGCGTTGGCCCACCGGTCCCGTGTGGTGACTCGGGATCCCGATGTATCATCGATCGGGGGCTCTACGCTCCCACGCTGATGCGGGACAAATCAACGCTCGGGTCCACGCACGCCTCTAAAAGGCGGCCCGTGGGGACCCACTACTGCGATGAGTCGGGGCTTTAGCCCGCCGTCGCCATCGAAACCAACGTGTAGATGCGTGACAATACAAATCTGTATAAATCATAACATATGGTCCTTATCCGGGACAGCGTTCACATCGCGAAAATAAACATCGTTTCCACAAAGCCCGATGTCAAAAGTATACGATGCATAAAACCCGGTAAAATCCGGATCCATGATACCATTCCTATTCCAGGAATGAAAACCAATTCCACAAATATTGTTGGTAAAAACATTTTTAAAAATGCTCACATGATTTCACAAATCATTCCAAATCAAAAGCATATATAACCATAGAAAATAAATGCATGAATTGAATAATTAAATCACATATACATGTATTTTTCACTATTTCATAAATCACGTATAATTATCACGAGACTGATGTATCAATACGATTGTCGGGGAACATCAACGACAAGTAAATATACGTATACCTCAACATTATCGCCAATTAAACATGATAAAAAGAAATACTTAAACAATTATTTTTCAAAATACTAGCCATTAAATAATTATTTCAAAATAATAATAATTAATCAATTATTTAAAAATAATAGCCACTACCAACTCACCTGGTGTCCTTGGGTTCCTTGCTAGACACTGGAACTCCCTCCCAAGGCCCGAACAACACCTAATAGAATAATATAATAAAAAAATAAATAACATATTTAAACTCAAAAAGAAAATACAAAAAAATAATAATCAATTCTCTATTGGGCCCACTCACTCCAATCGGTTAAAAATCCGACATTGCATAATCAAAGCTGGGCTTTCAATTGCACTTAAACCAACTCAATTTAGACTAAACACGGTTAAACCCGATCTGAACCAATCTCAATTCCATTGAACCAAGCTCAATTGTACTGAACCAAACTCAATCAAACTGAACCAGCTTGAACCAACTCAATTTTTATTCAAAATCCTTTGAACCAACTTGGTTCAGTCCAAAACCCTTAACCCAAATCAACTGAACCAAACCCAAACCATCTCAACCTGATTTGATCAAGCCCAACTCAACCAAATTAATTCAACTCAATCAATTCAATGCAACTTGGTTTGATCCAACCAATTCAACTTGGCTAACTCAACCCATTTCAATCTAACCATTATCATTAACCTCCTAATCATCATAATCATCAATTTAATTAACTAAACCAAATTTTAATCTCGGTGCTACAGTAACGCTACAGTAATTCCGGCAATCTCATCCCCATTTTCAAGCAATTTCATCATGTTTACAAAAGTTTTTCAAAGTAATTTCAATCAAACAATCATCCACAATAATCTAACATGATTTCAGCACTTAAATCCAAGCCAAACCTCACAAAAACATGTTAAATTCAAGCATTGTTGCTCAAGCTTTTAACTAAAATTTATATATCATTCAAACCAAAATAACCCTTACCAAGGACTCCGGCGAACTCTCTCCGGCGATCTCCAAGTCTTTCTCTTTAAAAACCTCTAATTTCTCTCATTTTCTTCATTTTTTTTTTTTTTTAACTCTCGGGTTACTGTAGCAAAATGGTGGAGAAGAAGATGAACAACACTCAAGCTCTAGATTTTTCTCCAAATTTAACTTTCAGCCGAAATTTACATTTAGTCCCTCAAAACATAATTCCTTACAAAACAGTCCCTGAAAAACTCATGAATGGTCCCTGAATTACAAAATAGTATTCTCAAAAGATCCTTCTAAATTATCCAATGGTCCTTGGATTATAGTACAACATTTCAAAAAGATCCCTTCCATCTTACCTTTCAGTCCTTGGATGCCAGAAACATTTTATATCAATCCTTTTTCTATTACTCTTTAACCCAAAATCTTTTATAAACTTTTACACTTAGGTCCTTGTTATTTCCACTTGGGGTTTCTCAACAAGATTACTCTGTAGAAAAATTCTTACTGTAACTGTAGTAATACCCTGAATATATTTTCCAACAGGTATCCAAAGGTTCAGGGTATTACAAGTGCTGGTGGAGATGATGAAGAAGGGGATGGATGAGGAAGGGTGCGTGGTGGCGATGAATGGGATAAGTTGAGGGAGTGGGTGGAGATTTAGAGGGTTGGCAAGGGAGGTGGGGGCCGACGAGGTGGTGGAGAGGGTGGTGAAGAGGGAGGGAAGGATGGAGGTGGTGAAGGAGATGGAGAGGAGGATGGTGAGAATGATGAGAGAGGAAGGCAGTGAGGCGGGGAACAGTGAGGGTAATGAGGAAGATGGAGCTGGAGATGGATATGTGTAGAAGTGTGGGTTCTGAGAATTTAAAGTGTATTTTTTTTTTATTTTTAAGAAGGGGTTGAAATGCAAAAGTGTGAATGGGAATTAGGGATTGTGAATAGGAGAGGGGTATAGAATGTTGAGGATTTTTATTATTTTGTATTTGTGTGTTAATGAATTGAAAGAATGTGTTTTTTGGTTTAAGGTTTAGTAGTTTAAGATTTTGTTTGGATTTTTTTTTTTAATGTGAAAAGATGACATTCTTTTAAAAAAATTGATGATGCCATATTTTTTTTTGTGATGGCATATTTTATTTGTGCCAAGGTTTGATGATGCCCTTCATCTGATGATGAGACTGATCACGGGGCAAATTTCTGTATTTTTTTTGGGAGTAGAAAATAGGAAATAGAAAACAATAAAAAAAAAGGCAAAAAACGGGTTTTTGTTATAAACAAATATTTTTTTAATGGATGCCTACTATAGCAATATCACTGCAGCATCATCTAGGAAACACTGTAGCAACCGTCCGTGTGGTACTGTAGCAGCCGTCGGTACTGTTACTATTCCACCAACCAGGGTATTTTGGACAGTCGGATCAAATCGATCTTGGTCGTTCATTCAACTCTTGTAACCCTATAAATACCCTCTCATTTGTATAATTTGTGATAGAGAGAAGAGAAGGAAAAGAGAGAAATAAAAAAAGAAAGAAAAAGAAGAAGTTAATTCTTCAGGGTTTTTGGATTTTTGGTAAATACTTTGGCTCTCTATTCTTATCACTATCAGCACGAATTTGCTCATATGATTTTAATTTTCTTTGACTCATCTAATATATATGTTATATATGTGGAATCCATTTCTAACACTGAATGCAGGAAGGATCGACAGGTAATATAATACTAGCAAACCATATATTTTATTCAGTCAACAATACATAAGATTTTCTTAGAAGCATACATAAAAAATATACAGTACTAAAGCCACTATGGCTAATATTGCCAGTACTTTTAAAATAAACAAGAAAAACAATAATATTATTATTACAATGAGGTTTTCCATCAAATCCAAAATATCAAGCATCATCTTTTCCTAAGTTTTCACGGCGACCCTCCCTCCGATCCCGGGGATCGTTGACAAAACCAGGTAAAAATCTGCCGGGCCCTTTTTCTCTTCTTCGTCGACCTTCTCTCTACTTCGCCGGCCCCTTCGAGTTTCTCCGTCGGCGACTCGGCCGGCTTTTCTCCATCAGCCCCCTACTTTCTTCTCTCCCCTATTTTTACTTCTTCTTCCCTTTTAACTTATAATCACTTTCAAACAAATTTTAATTCCCAATGTTACAATAATTGCAGCGTATGAACAGTACTGTATACATGAATAGTACCAAATACATGGATAGTGTCGTACATGAACAGTATAGATGCTTTATATTTTATTATGTACTCTCTATTCTAATTACATGCTATATTATTTTGAAGAAAAATGGCAAATATTGCAAAAAGAGAATTCGAGGCCCTTCAAATCTCGGGGAGCAATTATATATCCTGGAGCCTCGATATCAAGCTCCATCTGAAAGCAAGAAATCTGAGTAAAACTATTGAGGCTAATAACAATGAGCCTAGTGATAATAAGGAGAAGGCCTTAATATTTATATGGCATCATATTGATGATAGCCTGAAGAATGAATACTTGACCATTGAGTATCCACAGGAATTGTGGTTATGCCTGAAAGAAAGATTTGAGCATCTCAGAATGGTCTACTTGCCCAAAGCACGTAATGATTGGTCAAGCCTCAGGTTTCAAGATTTTAAAAGCGTGCAAGAATATAATTCTGAGCTATTAAAAATTGTTTCATTACTACGCCTCTGTGGAGAAACAGTAACAGAAGGAATGATGCTCGAGAAAACATTTACAACATTTCACGCACGAAATGTTATATTACAACAACAATATAGATAAAAGAATTTTACAAAATTCTCTGAATTAATTTCTTGTCTCCTTGTGGCTGAGCAAAACAATGAATTGTTGATGCAGAATCATCAATCTCGACCATCTGGATCAGCACCACTGCCAGAAATTAATTTTGGGCAAAGAAGATGGCGTGGTCGCGGTGCTAGTTTTAAAAACCGCGGTGGAAGAGGAAATTATGGTGGTCGAGGACTACGCGGTCGTGGTGGGGGCCAAAATAATATCGGACCACGCGATAACAGAATTGATATACATCAACAAAAACAACAAAGCTACAAGATGGGATCAGTGACAAAGAAGGATACATGCTATCGTTGTGGCCTGGAAGGTCATTGGTCCAGAATTTGCAGGACCCCTAAACATTTTGTCCATCTTTACCAAGAATCACTTAAAAATAAGAAAGGTAAAGATATTGAGACAAATTTTGCTGACAACCCGATAGTTGATCCAATAGAGAATAATTCTATAAATAATTTAAATGTTACTGAAAATACATATTTAGATATGTCAGATTTCCTTATAGACTAGTTTGTAATATGTCTTTATGTTTTATTAAATTATGTTTTTCTTTTGTTTTGTTAGAATATGGCTGATGATGAATGCATTATTGATTGCGGGACAACGCATACTATTTTGACAAGAAAAATATATTTTATATCCTTATCAATGAGAAAGGCATGTATAGCCACAATAGCAGGGTCATCAGACCAGGTTGAAGGTTCTGGAGAAGCAGCATTGATGTTGCCAAATGGAACATCCTTACAGATGAAAAATGCTCTCTATTCCCGTAAGTCTAGGAGGAACCTTTTAAGCTTTAAAGATATACGTCTCAATGGATATTATTTAGAGACGGTTGATAAGGAAGGAAAAGAATATCTTTATATTACACAAGTTATTTCATGCCAAAAATGTGTACTTGAAAACTTTCAATGTATATCCTCAGGATTATACTTTACACGTATTAAAGTGATGGAATCACATACGCTATTAACCGGGAAGGTTAATGACCCAGAGATATTTAAAATATGGCATGAAAGACTTGGACATCAGGGTGCTATTATGTTGCGCCGGATTATTACTAGTTCTCATGGACACCCACAGAAGGATTATAAAATCCTAACACATAATGAATATGCATGTTCGGCATACTCAATGGGAAAGCTATAATAACCCGACCTTCTATAACTAAGGTGACTAGTAAATCTCCTAAATTTTTAGAAAGAATAAAAAGAGACATATGTGGACCAATACATCCATCATATGGACCATTTAGGTATTTTATGGTTGTAATCGATGCATCGACTAGATGGTCCCATGTTTCACTTCTGTCTACAAGGAATGTAGCATTTGCAAGGTTATTGGCACAAATTATCAGGCTTAAAGCACAATTTCCAGATTATCCCATAAAGACAATTCGTCTTGATAATGCTGGTGAATTTTCATCAAAATCATTTTATGATTATTGTATGGCAGTTGGAATACATGTTGAGCATCCAGTAGCTCATGTGCATACCCAAAATGGGTTGGCGGAGTCATTAATTAAAAGACTCCAGATTATTGCTCGTCCAATGTTATTAAGGACGAAACTGCCTACAAGTGCGTGGGGTCATGCTATTTTGCATGCTGCAGCTTTAATACGGATCCGACCCACTGCATGTAATTCATATTCACCACACCAACTTGTTATGGGTAAAGAGCCTGATATTTCATATATAAGAATATTTGGTTGTGCAGTATATGTGCCAATACCACCACCAAATCGTACAAAAATGGGTCCACAACGCAGACTTGGTATATATGTTGGTTATGATTCCCCTTCAATTATACGATATTTAGAACCATTAACAGGGGATGTATTTACTGCAAGATTTGCAGATTGTCATTTTGATGAATCTGTCTTCCCTGCATTAGGTGGAAAAATGATTACTCAAAATGAGCCAAAAGAAATTGATTGGAATGCATCACGATTACATACATATGATCCTCGTACCAATGAATGTAAACTTGAAGTTCAAAGGATCATTAAATTGCAAAATATTGCAAATGAAATACCTGATGCATTCATTCATACTAAAATGATAACCAAATCATATATACCAGCTGCCAATGCTCCTGCAAGAATTGAGATTCCTAAGAATCCATTAAAAGAAAATCAAGTAGAAAATAATCCACGACAAAAACGTGGAAGACCAATTGGTGCCAAAGATTCAGCTCCTAGAAAAAGGAAGCAGAAAAATAAAGATAAGGATCTCCCATGTGAAAAGGGAGAGGAAATTATAAAACCCTCTGAACAAGTTAATGAAGAATCAATGAGGGATGATATTTCTGAAAATGTTGAAAATTCAATTTGCTATGTAGATGATGGTCAAAGATTGAATCGGCATGAGACCGAAATAAATGATATATTCATCTACAATGTGGCTATAGATATATAAATAAATACTGATAATGATCCAGAGCTACGATCCATTGAAGAATGTCGACAAAGAAATGATTGGCCAAAATGGAAAGAAGCTATCTAGGCTGAGCTAAATTCCCTATCAAAACATGAGGTGTTTGGGCCGATAGTGCCAACACCAGAAGGGATAAAACCAGTCGGTTATAAATGGGTGTTTGTGAGAAAAAGAAATGAAAATAATCAAATTATGAGATACAAAGCAAGACTGGTTGCTCAAGGTTTTTTTCTCAAATGCCCGGTATTGATTATGAAGAGACATACTCTCCTGTAATGGATGGAATTACTTTTTCGATTTTTTTAATTGCCATGGCGAGAAGTAATAAATTAGATATGCAGATTGATGGATGTTGTCACGAAAGCATATCCGTATGGATTACTTGAAAAATGACATATATATGAAAATCCCTCGAAGGATATAGAAAAAAACAAACATTACAAATAATCATTATTTATACTCTATTAAATTACAGAGATCTCTTTATGGGTTAAAACAATCTGGACGGATGTGGTATAACCGTCTCAGATGAATATCTTATAAAAAGAAGGGTACCAAAATGATAATATATGTCCATGTGTGTTTATTAAAAAGTTATACTAACGGTTTTTGTTGTGATAGCGAGATATGTGGATGATTTAAATCTTGTAGGCACTCCTTCCGAAATTGCAACTTCGAAAGATCATATCCGAGAAAAGAATTTGAAATGAAAGATTTGGGAAAGACCAAATTCTGTCTAGGTATACAAATCGAGCACTTATTCTCAGGAATATTTGTGCATCAATCAACCTATACAAAAAAGGTGCTGAAGAGATTCAATATGGAGAAGGCTTATCCATTGAGTACGCTAATGGTCGTCCGAACTCTTGATGTTCGAGAAAGATCCATTTCACCACCGGAAGAAAGAGAGATCATTCTTGGTCCGAAACTCCATATTTAAGTGCAATCGGTGCATTAATGTACCTTGCAAATAATACAAGACCCGAGATATAGCTTTTTGCGATAGAAATCTTCTAGCAAGATACGGGTTCTACACCGACACGAAGACACTGGAAAGGAGTAAAAGATGTGCTACATTATTTACGAGGAACTACAGATCTCGGTTTATTCTATCGACATGAGTCTTCATCCAACCTCACAGGTTTTGCTGATGCTGGGTACCTGTCTGATCCTTACAAAGGGCGATCTCAGACTGGATACATGTTTTCTTACAATGGTACAGCTATCTCATGGCGTTCCACAAAACAAACTCTTACAGCTACTTCATCAAATCATGCTAAAATTCTAGCTCTCCATGAAGCAAGTCGTGAATGCCAATGGTTACGATCTATGATTGGGCATATACAGTCATCCTGCAAATTACCATCAGTAACAACAAATGCTATAGTAATTTATGAAGACAACAGTGCTTGTATTTCTCAAATACAAGGAGGTTATTGATAAGTGCTTGAGTAGATATATTTTTATATATGTTTTACATGCATTGAGCATCATTTTTACTGTGGTTTATGTATCATATTGTGTATTTGGTGTTCATTTATGCATATAGGTTGTGAATGCCTGTAAGAGTAAAAAAGAAGCAAAGATAGGCTATAAAGACACAATGTTGGGAGTTCTTGTTCAATTCAAGGACCAAGACACGAGAGCAGTTCATAAACATGGAGATGTGTGCCAACTTCCAAGAAGATTCAAGTCAATTCACTATTTGGAAGGGCACAAAGGCAGCCACATCTTCATATTTCTTCTCTTTGTGAAGATTGCAAGACCTCTCAAATATACGTCAATGAAGAAAAGTTTTATAGCCTACCACATGGACGTGTGCCCGGACATGTGGCCTTAAGAGAAGAGTGTTCGGATCGCGTTTTGTGAAAACATTGTAGCAATTTTACTGTAGCAGTACTGTAACGAAATTACTATTCAAGCGCGCCCGCGTGGAAATTCTTGCAGCCCACGCGGGCGCGTGAAAAATCCACACGGGCACGTGACAGACGCGATCTAAGGCCTATAAATAGCCGTTTTGCCCTATTATTTCTCATCTTTTGTGCGGCTCTTGAGGGGTGAGACGGCTAGGGTTTGGAGAGGAGGTCTTTATGGCTTTGGAGGCGCTTCGTCACCAACTTTGATCGATTCCTCCTCCGTCATAGCATCAAGGAAGCCACCGGTGAACCTAGCTTCGGAGTGGGTCTTTCAAGACGTCGAAGCTCTCCATCAAGGCCATCAGTTCATATATAAGGGGGTTTATTTTTATGGTTTAATGTACTTTTATTCATTGATGGTGTGTTTTGTATGTTGCTCCATGGAGAGCTAAAACTCTAGAGGGTATTTGGGCTTGTGAACCCTAGGATTCTTATCTTTTGTGGATTTGATTAGTGTTTCTATTTAATCAGAGTTTGATTAAGTTTTAAACTTGTATTCTCATTGCTTGCTTGTTTAATTAATCCTTGTGGTTGATTGGATTTGCATGATTTGTTACTTTGATGTGAGAGAGGTCTCCATTAGAGTTAGAACTTCAAGGTTAAAGAGGGTTGAGAGGGTGAGTCATGAGATAGTAGAGTGTCCCCTCTCCCTTCCGATTGAGTATATTCTATCTCCGTTCCTTAAGCTCTATGCAACCATATTTGGTGTGAGGCGTGAGATTGAGAGATTTCTCCACTGGGACCTTGTAGGGGGTTAGGATCCTTCGCCGGGAATTAGGGTTGGATCAATCTTTAGGAATCGGATACAACTCTTGGAATCCCTAGAGTGCTTTGTAGTCATATGTGGTGTGAGGTGTTGAGATTGAGCGATTTCTCCACCGGGACCTTGTAGGGGACTAGTATCGGTGATCGGGAGGACGGATCCAATTATATTTGGATTTCCACGACTTAACTTACTCATCATAGAAACACTTTGCTTATTCGGTACCTAATACCTAAATCTTAGGGGGAGTATTGCCCGAATACCCCACTTTTACTGATTGAGATCTCCATCCATTTAACCCTTGCATATTCGTCTCCGGTATTCACTTCTTCGCACATTAGATCACCACACCTTTCCATTTATCATTAGGTTAGAAAGCAGAGAAGAAGTTAGTGCTAGTAGCCCTGTTCCCTGTGGATTTGACTACCCACTCACCGGGGTAATTATTACTTCGACACCCGTGCACGTGCGGTACATACACGCATATTCAGACGTGTCAAGTTTTTGGCGCCATTGCCGGGGAACAGGATACTAGGAACGCTAGGAATTTGTTGTTGTAGCCACTTATCTTTTTCTTTATTTTGTCTATTCCATACTTTCTTTTTCTTCCATCATTTTCATCGATTTTTATTTTGTTTTTATATATTTCACTCTATCTTCTTCCACTGTTCTATTTTGTTTTATTTTGTCTTATTTACTTTTTCTTGCATGGAACTTGAATGATGATTAATCCAGTTGTAGATTTATATTTTCAGGTTGATGCTCTCACTAGAAAAATTGATCAATTTATCAATGTTCATCAACAACATAATCCATATCGCATCAACTATCATCCAAATCAAAGGAGCTACCCAAACCTCTTGTGAGATATTGATGGACAACAATGGGAAGCACCTCAACAAGAACTTCAATGGGATGAGAAAGTTGAAAAAGATGTACTTCGGTTGGAAAGAGTGTTACCAAGATTTATTGAAGCAACCGATGCCCATTTCCAAAATATTGAGGCCACATTAAGTTGTCACGATGTCTCCATCAAAAACATTGAGCATCAATTAGGAGAGATCTTGGACATGCTTGCTAAGGAAAAAGAAGAATTTGAACAAGCAAGGCAAGTATCTCCGGGACATGATGAGGCCATGAACAACATGGAAGAAATTGGGCAAATTGAGTACATTGGGGCAAAAAATGAAAAGCAAGAAATTGAATATCAATTTGAGATTTTGGATTGTGTGACTGAAGATTGTGCTTGTGAGTGAGAAAATTTTCAAGGGGATTTGCTAGTGTCATGCTCCTCTCAAGTTGAAAATACATTAGAAGAAGCAAACAATAAGGTTATGGAACAAGCATCTTTCTTTGGGATTGATCAACTCTTACAATGCAAGAGAGAGGTTTTGGGAAGGGAAGAAGATGTGGGTAGGAGATTGAAGCCATCCAATGACCCACCTGTGCTAAGCTTGGACAATTCCCAACCCAAATTGTTTCCTTGGAGGCCAAAAGTAAGATTGTTGGACTCTCCAATTAATATTCCACCCCGACAACTAGATTCTTGGTTTAAAGGAAGTAGCTATGCAATGTCTAGTCGGGAGGAACACACTCTTTTCAAGCCTCCATAAGATAAGGAAGAGGTACGTCAAGCTTAGTGACGTAAAACAAGCGCTTCTTGGGAGGCAACCCAAGTTTTTAATTGTTTTCTAGCATAGATTTTTATTTCTACAGTAATAAAATCATGAGTGTGTGCTTTGTTAAATTTTTATTGGTGTTGACTTCTTCATGAAGATTTTTGGTGTTTTAGTTTAAATGTATGTGTGTGGCATGGTTTAGGATGATATTCATGTTTTTAGTTGGGAAATTGGACTTAATTTCATGTAAATATCTCTATAGATGTGTTTCTGCAGAAATTCTGCAGCCCACACGGGTGCGTGAAATTTCCACGCGCCCGTGTATAGTACCCAGGCCCCCATGTGGAGTTTTCACACCCCCATGTGGGGTAAATTGATGAAGAGGACCACTATTCACAATTTCCATTCACACATCCCTTCATCTTTCTCACACATCCACACTCCCAAACATTTTTCCTTGGTCATTAAAAAGTTTAGAAGGGTTTTGCCGGCCATTTAATCATACTTTATTCTTCAATTCACACCGGTGCGCTCTCATTTTTCTAACCTTCTCCATGTCTCCATTTTCCAAACTTTATGTGGATATCCTGGTTCTTATGCATTGTTCTTCATGGAAATCACCTTAATATGCTTGAGAATACTTTTATAAGAGTTTTGGAGCGGTGTTGTGGGTTGGTATGGCATTTTTGGCCATAACCTAGCTCTCACGCGGTCGTGTGGGATGCCCACGAGACCGCGTTGGCTGAAAATTGTGCCTAGGAAACCCACGCGGGCGCGTGGATCCACGCGGGCACGTGGATTTTTCACGCACCCGCGTGGGCTGCTTTCAGGCCAAAAATTGGCCACACGGGCGAGTGGATTTTCCACGCGCCCGTGTGGATTTCTGCAGCTTGCCATTTCATGTAAATTTGCATTTCTTTGGTAGTTTTCTTGCAGGTATGCCACCAAGGACCGAAAATTTTTGATCGTATACGATTGACCTTGGATGGGAACATTCTTTTGGCACACCGGCAACACCAGAGGACGACGTCGATGCTTGAGGCGTCCCACTCATGATTCTTTAGTTTCCTTTTACTTTTTGTTTTCATTTTTTTAGTTTTTTTATTTTTATCTTTTTAGAGTTTAGTTAACTTTTGTGTTTTTGTTTTTGTTTGTGTGAGTTTGTGCTTCATGTGTTTACTTATAAGAACTCATACATCTTTTTCTATTTTGTTGAGCTTCATCGAACCCCTTGTCTACGTGCGAGATGGCCTTGAGAGTGATGTTGATGTTGTTTTTAGTCATAGACATGATCATGTGATATTGTCACATGGTCGTGTGAGCTTCACAACCCATACAACAAGGCCCATGAGTTAGACTTCACCAAAGCGATTAATGAGGAGTTCGGGGAGTATTGTTTTAATTGCATTCCCACACATTATGCTTCCATTGTTATTATTTTTTTATTGTGCTTGCATGCGTACATTGAGGACAATGTACATCTTAAGTGTGGGGGAGGGTTCACCTTATACATGACTTTTTACTTGTGTTTTTCATGAGCATGCTCTTGTTGCCAATGAAGGTTCACCTTAGAGTTAAGAGTTTAATTCTTAGTTTTTTTGGAGGTTATAAACATGGATTTTTATCATGCTATAGTTTTTTCATCCAATTTTATTGAATATTTTTTTCTCCGATTGCTCTTTGTGCACTTTTTCTCGCTCATTAGACCTATGAAGACTCTAGTTCATTATGTTTGGGACTTTAGTGTGCTAGTTTTTTTATTTTTTTATTTATTTGAAATTGTTTGTACATAGGGGGTGGAAAGAGCTACCACCCATGATGTATGAAGCTACTCTCATAAGTCGGATACTTGTTATGCCCTAATGAGAGAAAGAACTATCTCATGGGATGTGTGAAAGCTACCATCCTTTGTAGAAAGAGCTACCACCTCGAAAGTGTGAAAGCCACTCGGGAGGCATCTTGGGAAAGGGCTACCTTAGAGGTTGTGTGAAGCTACTACCTATTCTTTCTGTTTATAAATAAGTCCCATGTTAATAAGAACTTGGTAGTGGACATAGTGTTGAAATGAGTTGAGTTTTTCACACACACACACGCATTCGGATTTTATCACATTCATTTTTGATTGGATTGTTTGCTAGAGCATTGATTGTTTTGTCTAGTATTTGATTCCCTCCATGACTGTAGAATTTTATTCTTGTACTCTTTTGGTGAACCTAAGGACAAGCACTTCTCTTTTCTTTCCATAGGTATAATATTTAATTTTGCTTGAGGACAAACAAAGACTTAAGTGTGGGGGAGTTTGATAAGTGCTTGAGTAGATATATTTTTATATATGTTTTACATGCATTGAGCATCATTTTTACTGCGGTTTATGTATCATAATGTGTATTTGGTGTTCTTTTATGCATATAGGTTGTGAATGCCTGTAAGAGTAAAAAGGAAGCAAAGATAGGCTATAAAGACACAATGTTGGGAGTTCTTGTTCAATTCAAGGACCAAGACAAGAGAGCAGTTCATAAACATGGAGATGTGTGCCAACTTCCAAGAAGATTCAAGTCAATTCACTATTTGGAAGGGCACAAAGGCAGCCACATCTTCATATTTCTTCTCTTTGTGAAGATTGCAAGACCTCTCAAAGATACGTCGATGAAGAAAAGTTTTATAGCCTACCACATGGGACGTGTGCGGACATGTGGCCTTAGAAGAGTGTTCGGATCGCGTTTTGTGAAAAAATCATGAGCAATTTCACTGCGGCGATGCATGTAGCGAAAGTGACGTTCATGCCGCGCCGCGTGGAAATTCTTGCGACCGCAGCGGGCGTGGAAAAATCCACACGGGCGCGTGAGGGCACGTGACAATCACGATCTAAGGCCTATAAATAGTCGTTTTGCCCTATTATTTCTCATCTTTTGTGCGGCTCTTGAGGGGTGAGACGTCTAGGGTTTGGAGAGGAGGTCTTTGCGGCTTTGGGGGCGCTTCGTCACCAACTTTGATCGATTCCTCCTCCGTCATAGCATCAAGGAAGCCACCCGGTGAACCTAGCTTAGGAGTGGGTCTTTCAAGGCGTCGAAGCTCTCCATCAAGGCCATCGGTTCATATATAAGGGGTTTATTTCTATGGTTTTAATGTACTTTCATTCATTGATGGTGTGTTTTGTATATTGCTCCATGGAGAGCTAAAACTCTAGAGGGTATTTGGGCTTGTGAACCCTAGGATTCTCATCTTTTGTGGATTTGTTTAGTGTTTTCTATTTAATCCGAGGTTTTGATTAAGTTTTTAATCTTGTATTCTCATTCCTTGCTTGTTTAATTAATCCTTGTGGTTGATTGGATTTGCATGATTTGTTACTTTGATGTGAGAGAGGTCTCCATTAGAGTTAGAACTTCAAGGTTAAAGAGGGTTGAGAGGGTGAGTCATGAGATAGTGGAGTGTCCCTCTCCATTCCTGATTGAGTGTATTCTATCTCCGTTCCTTAAGCTCTATGCAACCATATTTGGTGTGAGGCGTGATATTGAGAGATTTCTCTGCCGGGACCTTGTAGGGGGTTAGGATCCTTCACCGGGAATTAGGGTTGGATCAATCATTAGGAATCGGATACAACTCTTGGAATCCCTAGAGTGCTTTGTAGTCATATGTGGTGTGAGGTGTTGAGATTGAGCGATTTCTCCACGGGACCTCGTGGGGACTAGTATCGGTGATCGGGAGGCCGGATCCGATTATATTTGGATTTCCACGACTTAACTTACTCATCATAGAAACACTTTTGCTTACGATACCTA
>NW_024088438.1:0-72335 GCF_009730915.1 Dioscorea cayenensis subsp. rotundata
GTGATGACAAAAGGGAACAATGCCTGGGGATGATCACTGACAAGATCCCCTTGCGTATATCTCGCAAGTGCACGGGTTTGTCAAAGTAATAATCCCAGGTGAGCGGGATCGAATCCACAGGGAGTAGGGAGTAAAGACACTTAATTCGATTCTTAGCTATGTGGAGTATCAACAATGATAAGTGTGATAATGATTCAATTCTCAACAATTAAAAGCAACAAGTAAGAGAGCAAAAGTAAGGAAGAGGTAAGGCAATCGATAAAGATGGGGCACTCGGATGATGCTTCACCTAGGATAATTGCTTCAAGTGCAAGAACTCTCCATTATGCTTCCTAATCAATGCGATGGTGAGTCGTGGAAATCCTTACATACATAGTCCCAAATCTAAGGTCAACTATGCCTAACTCTATTCATGTCGCGGAGGAGAGATTAAATAACCTCTCAACCTCGCACTCGAATATAGTTGCAAAGAGATCTAGGGATTCCAGGTGATAAATCTCTTCCTAATTATAGACCTAACCCATTGGTCCAAGCGAAAGGTCCCTAACCACAATTAAGCCCTAGATACTAAGATCCCCTCAACGCTTCACTCCGTTACACGTGCAACTAAGCCTCAGCGGAGATTCATCCCTTAGACCATTCACTCTATTATGGCCGCAAAGAACTCGAGGAATGGAGGTAGAATCTATCACGTCGGAGGGGAAAGGGGACGCTCCTGTACCTCTCGACTCACCCTCTCAACCCTCTCCAACCTAGCTTTGTCTAACGCTCGTGGTGTGTCACTCACTCACAAGATTACCAACAAGAACTCTCAACCCTAGTGTCACTCTAGGGGAAATGTTCATACAATCAAGCATTCAAGGTTGGAACTCACAATAAACATCAATTTATTGAAAGCATAATAAAGAAGTTCAATGAAACGAATACATCATAGGGTTCACAATCATCCAAGTACCCACTAGGGGTTTAGCTCTCCATGGAGCTAAGTACAATAAAAAAAATCGAATGTAAAAGCAATGAATCCATAAAAAAACCCCTCAATGGTCGTGTCGATGGTCTTGTGGAGAGTCCTCTACTCGTCACAAGGGATCCTTTGTTCGCCTAGGATACACCCTCGCCCGGATCGATGCCGACGTAAAAGCTCTCCCAATAACCTTCTTCCAAACGACGCTGTGATGTCGGAGCCGTAGAACCTCTCCAAAAACCTCAGCCAATACCCTCAAAACCCCTAGCCAAGCCCTCTCTCAAGTTGGGGAAAAGATGGAGAAAAGAATACCAAAAATCGGGGCTGAATCGCCTTTTAAATAGGGCTCGAATCGGCAACTACACGGCGTGGACGCTACACGCCCGCGGCGGAATTTCCACATGGGCATGGATAATTTCCACAGGCCCGTGTGGATTCTCTGCTTTCTCGATTTCTGGTCGGTCGCGAACATTGTCGCTATCAGATGATTGCTACAGAGATCTGCTACGACCTTCGACTCAATAACTTCCCAATTCCATACTTTCATCGGGGTAACGCAAACGGGCACACGTTCACGTCGTGAATCACTTGCTTCTTCAATGATATACATGTTGGTGGAGCTCTTGTTCTTATATGCATAAGTCGGAAGGCTTGAGTGTGACTGCCTTTGTGTCCCTCCAAATGGATGTGCTCACTCGAATACGAGGAGGTTGGCACACACTCTAGCATCTCACACCTGACCTATGTTTTCGCGTTTGAACCTTAGCAAGATCTCCTCCAAAATAGGTGCATTATGATCCACATTGGCCTATTTCCTTCATACCCGGCCTCACAACCCTACCTGCATAAAAGTAATATAAAAACACACATATTAATGTAAAAACCTGAGAAAAGTAATGCTCAACATAAGGAATGAACGCTTCGCATCAAATCGCACAAGCACTTATCAATCACCTTGTACTAAAGGGATGCTCATCTACTCTTAGGTCCTACCAGGTACATTCTAGGGTTCTAGTGTGTGCCCAGAAGTAATGTGGCATCTATGGTTCTCAATTGCACCAAATTTTACTAGAGTAACTATGGTCTCATGCTTATCAAGTTTTGCAATCACACAAGGCAATCACAACTATGGCAATCCACACATTACGTTTTACCAAAGCAACTGTGCAAATCAAACACATCAAGTTATACCAATACACAATTAAACACAAGAACCAAAAGAACTCCGTAGAATGAAAGAGTAAAGATGTTAATATCATCCAAAGTATAAAGCTCCCACCCCGGGTCATCGTGGCCGGTTAGCCCCTCATGGGTGGGTACAACATGGAGGAGTAAAGACTAGATCTAGAGAAAGAAGACATGACTCCCTTCACTCTTAGATATGCCTACAATGTCGAGCTCCTTGTGCTAACACACTTCTCTTGTGACTCAAACTTACTCCTTTACACCTTAGAATGTGTGGATAAGATTGATCTTCATATTCATCAAAGTTCTCCCGGTGGAGAAAAAGATCCCCAAACAAAGATGATCATGAAAACCCTAGAAACTGGGGTTAAAAGGGCACCATTCAATCTTGACACTGTCTACGCACGATCGTGCCTCAGATCATGTCATGTTGGGAGCGAAAAAGTGACAAGGAATGTCTCAGCCTGAGAAGTTCGGGAGCAAGGACACGATCGTGTCATGGGCACCCAGATTGTGTCAATAATTCTCCAATGAATTCACCGATGGCCTGGGTTATTCGGGGGCATTGACACGACCGTGTCCTGACCGTGTCAATCTTGTAAATATCATTTAGCACCGAAATCGCAATGAATCACAAATGGCTGAGAACTTCCGGCCGGTGGGAGGGGGGGGTATGACACGAGCGAGCGTGTCGCGCCCGTGTTAGACTTGAACATTTGAATCCTCTGGGGTACTTTCATCAAGAATTTGCTCCAAAATGTATTGAGCCCCTGAACTCTGCACATATGACAAAAATAACCATAATAGCACTGTTCATGTATAAAAGTACACTTGAGAACAAGAAAAGTAATGAAATTGGGGTATGCAATCATATATACAAAGCGCACTCATCAAATACCCCCACACTTGAGTTGTTGCTTGTCCTTGAGCAACCATCAAACATTCAATAACAAAAGCGATGAGTGCAATGTTTCGGATCTCAGGGCAGAGGTGATAAATTTTAGACAAAGGGGAGACTTGGGTGCTAGTAAAGATATGAATGTACAAAAATGACCATACTCTCGCTGCCAAAACCTGGTGTGTGTGTACAAAACCCTAATTGTGTTCCCCACAGTCAACAGTATTTACAAAGGCATAAAATGCATGGATGGTAGCTTCAAACACCCTAGAGATAGCTTTTTTCCCCGGTAGATCGTCAAATGTACATTTGTGATGCCCAAAATTTAACTACTCAAGAGTGGCTATCACTCATCTAAGGCAATAGCTCTTTCCACCATCTTTTTACATAGCTAATCTTTATAAACTTATTAGCAGGGCATTACCAATAAGGAATCCGACTTTCCAACATTTTTTTTTGAATTGCAAAGAAATGTTGAACCACAAGTAGGGTAAGGTGAAAAGAGTTTTGGGTTGAGGAAGTGAAAGTAAGTCATAATTTCACTACAATGGTTACTATCACACGCTTGTCCCCCTAAGTTTAAACATCACCTAATGATTAATCATAGATCATCATAAACAAAACACTCATCACCCACAGAAGCATGCAATCCTCCCCCACATTTAAGAGTTACAATATCCTCAATGTAAATAAATCATGTAATGAAATTAGGAGAAATGCAAGGAGGAAGGTAAAGCCACTGCCCTCAATGAAGAGTTGAATTGTGTCGCGGTCATACGGCACATCCCCAAAACAAACACTGAGACTGATGGTGTTGCTCTCACGTGTTACAACTCCAAGCAATAGCACAAGGGAAGCAACCATCAGTAATAGAATAGGTGTTGATAAGTGCTTGCGTATTAGTAATATGTAGTATTCTTTTCTTACAATGAGCATTACTTTTCTCAGATTTTATCACTTATACATGTGTATTTGTGTTACTTTTGTACATATAGAGTTGTGGAAATGAGTATAGAAGAAAGAAGCCAAAGTAGATTGTGGAGGCACTTTGTTGATGAAATCTTGGAGTAAACAAATTCGAAGACACAAGTTGTGATCTAAGACACGAGAGTGTGTGCCAATCTCCATGATTATCAAGCTAATACATGTTTTGGAGGAGCGCAAAGGCAGTCATATTCACGTGTTCCAACTTGTGCAAAGCTAGCAAGATCGTAATCAAATGTGATTGTTATTGAAGAAGCAACGCGATCTACTGCATGATTGTGTACCCATTCATGCGGCCTTGATAAAGAGTGTGAATTCATGAGCATTTTGGCGGAGTACTATAGCAAAGTATGCAGCAAATTACTGTAGCAATTAATGTTTATAGGCCACAAAAAACTGAATTTCCAGAAATTCACACGGGCGTATGGAAAATCCACACGCCTGTGCAGATGCCTGATTTTAGCCTATTTAAAGCCGCGATTTCAGCCGATTTGGAAATCCTTCTTTCCATCCTTTCTTCATCTTTTCCCTATCTTTGGAGGTGCCCGTGTCTAGGGTTTAGAGAGGCTTTACAAGGTTTTTGGAGTGGTTCTACGGCTTTCGACACCGTGTTCCTTCAGAAGAGAGTTATTGGGGGAGTTTTCATTGGCATTGATTCGGCGAGGAGTGCCCTAGGCTTGACGAGGGAACCTTTGAAGAAGACGAGGCTAGTCCATGAGACTATCAACAAGAACACGAAGGGGGTTTTATTCATCAATTGTATATCTTTACTTTTGATTTTATTATTGATTGCATTATGCTCCATGGAGAGCTAAACCCCTAGAGGGTACTTGGACTTGTAAACCCTAGGATGTTATTGTTTCATTGACCTTTTATTATGCTTTCTTCAATTGATGCCTTTAATTGAGTTCCAATCTTGGATGCTTGTTGAATTAATTTTCTCTTAGAGTAACACTAGGGTTGAGAATCCATCTTGGTAACCTTTGTGGATGAATGACACACCATGAGGGTTAGACAATGCTAGATTGGAGAGGGTTGAGAGGGTGAGGCGAGAGGTAGCGGAACTTCCCCTTTCCCCTCGAGTGTGATTTATCCTACCTCCACGTTCCAAGGGTTCTTTACGGTTACAATAGAGTGAAGTGCTAAGAGAAAACTCCGCTGGGGCTTAGTTGAGCAAGCAACAGAGTGAAGCGTTGAAGTAATCTTTAGTATCTGCGGTTTAATTGTGACTAGGGGTATTTAGCTTGGACCAAAGGGTTAGATCTATATTAGGGAATAGGGTTTATCACTTGGAGTCCCTAGAGCTTTATGCAACTTTGGAAAGTGCGAGGTGTTGAGACTAAGTGATTTCTCCGCTAGGACATAGTGTAGAGTTAGTCATGGTTGACCTTAGATTTGGCACTGTGTATTTTAGGATTTGCACGACTCATGAAGCATCAGTTAGGAGACATAATGATTGGTCTTACACTTGAATCAATTGTCCTAGGGTGAGCAATGTCTGGGTGCCTCACTTACTGTCAATTGCCTCTCCTATCTTCTATTCCCGCCTCCTCCCACTTTTCTTATTTCTATTTACATTGATTTTTTTCACTTCACTATCGGTTCATCTTTGTTCTACTTAAATAGCAACGTTTGTGTTTCTGATCACTATTCCCTGTGGATACAACTACCCACTCGTAAAAGTATTATTACTTTGACAAACCCGTACATTTGCGGTCAACACGCAAAGGGGTATTGTCAGATGAGTAGCAACTGGAAAGGTAAACAAACCAAAATGGCAGTACAGCAGGGAGCATCCCTTGCTGACTAAAGTACCAACAAAACTATAAAAAGACGAAAAGAAACAGCTAAAACAGATGGAAATAAAGGGTTCACAAAATCAGAATGCATCACTCTCTGCATAGTAAAATCGCCAGAAATAGTACCAGAGGGAATGGCTGAGGCATCAAGACCGACACCAAAGTCGGCCGTGTCAACATCGACATACCGAGTGGGATGCGTAGG
This sequence comes from Dioscorea cayenensis subsp. rotundata, assembly GCF_009730915.1. Taxonomy (NCBI): domain Eukaryota; kingdom Viridiplantae; phylum Streptophyta; class Magnoliopsida; order Dioscoreales; family Dioscoreaceae; genus Dioscorea; species Dioscorea cayenensis. Next base: position 6,036 of record NW_024088438.1, read on the forward strand.
GGAAACTGGCTCTGGAGATACTCGAACGCCCAGATGCTTAGCAATGTACACCATATGCCGCTGAAGCCACTGGAACTAGGTAGATGAATAGAAAACCTAGCCAGAAGTGGCAGGTGGTGGCTGTGAACATGGTGGAAAAGATGTGGCAAGAGGTGGCTCGGGGACAGATGTAGAAGCAGGGTTAGCAGCTTCTGTAACATACTGATCTTCGGGAAAAGTGATACGATACTGAATGCCCCGAGCAGTCATGACCCTTTGAACCAATCTCATCGAATGAAGTGTCTCTAGGGTCATAGGAGCCACATCCCCTCCACGCGCATCTTGTCGGTCCCCCGTAGAATGCTAATGTGGCGAACTAACCGAGTGATATAAGGACCGATGAAGTATGCACCCATACGCGGGGATGTTCCCTGATGGGAGATGGACACAGCAACCTCATATCCTAAATGTAGATGAAAACCATCAACCATGCTCAGCAAAAATCAAAGTCTTACAAACTAACAACCCAGTGCTGTCACCATGCTCTGTAAAAGTGTGGCTGAGTAAAAAATGAATGTACGCAGTAGCCTTGGTGCGACAGGGATCATAGGTGGAAATGTAACTCAACCGTCGCTAGGCATAGAAAAGGGGCTTTCCTGCTGGTCTAGAAGTAAGCAAGGCATCGTAAGCGGGGGTGCGCGTGAACTCAGCATCATACAAGCCCAGATGGATAGAAAACTCAGTAAGGCTCATGTGCTGCCATGTGCCAAAAGCCTGGAATTGAATATAATCTGTACGGTGAAACGCAATCGTGCCCCTTGACAACTCAAAAGTGGATAACACCTCGAGCGTTAGTTGCTCATAGGTGTTGTCAGTGATCTAAAATAAGTGCCTCTATGACCCAGCACTCAGTAATTGCTGCACCTCAGCCTCAAGCCCGATCTCTCGCAGGACCTCCCAATCTATCCCCTGTGACTCACCAAAACGCCGACGAGAGATGCGGGCATATCGCTCAACATGAGGCTAAGCATGAAGTGTGGCCCGATATTCCCCACCGGGGGATGACAAATCAACCCTAGGCAGCTTGTGGAGTCCACCAGCAATATTTTTCTTCGTCATGATCTGCAACAAAACATGAAACTAAATGGTTCAAAGTGTGGAACCTAGGGTTGGACACGAGCGTGCAAGGGACTATGCGTCCGTGTCCAAACAAGAGGCAAATCAGAATTCAACCAGGGCATGACTCTTCTCGCCGGACACGATCGTGGCAAGGTTGGATCCCGACCCAGAAGTGGGACCATGACAACATCCCACAAAGGTCAATGAACAGCACTACAAGGCATGCAATCCACACGAATACAAGCACGAAGTGTCAGAAAAACATATAATCAAACACTCAAAACACAAAGAACTGGCAGTAAAACAAAGAAGACGTACCAAAATAGGAGAAACACTAGAAAAACAAAAGAAGGTTATCGATGAAAGGGAGCCATTGATGGACGTTGCAACCGAGCATACCCCGGTAACTAGTCCGAAAGGGAGAAGGAAGAGCTAGGTGATTCCAAGGAAAGAGGAGCGATGAAAGGGTGCGGACCAGAGCCTAAAGGTCGCATCCCGCACACGCCCACAACGCGTGCGTACTAGGTCATGGGTTCGGGGCAAGGAAGCCAAAGCGTGACACGACTGTGTCACCGAGGGTGCTAATTCCCCCAAAAATTATTGGAGAATGACTCAATTAACAATTCAACACTGACACAATCATGCAAGGTGCACAGAAGATATATCTCATATTGACACGATCATGCCAGGCCCGTGTCTACCCTGAAATTTTAGCCAGATGTTTGGCCAGAGAAAATCAGGGGCATACACATAAACTTGTTCTGCCCGTGTCCTGCCCTGGAAAATTTCAGAGTAGAAAATCTTCCTCCCAAGATAATTGATAAAGCACACTACCAAACATGAAATACAAAATGGCACGAAAATCAAACCAAGAAGATCATGGCAAGCATAAGACCATGAGCGAATGACACGAAGAGTAGAGGTAGTGATTCCAAAATAAAAATAGAAACATGGAGATTCCAAAACAAAAAACTTGGGTTGCCTCCCATGAAGTGCATGTTTAATGTCACTAGCTTAACAAACCTGTTATGCACTTACGGAGGTTCATAAAATCGGGACCTCTCTAAGCCACCATAGACACAATTACATACATATGAAGGCAACATTCTAATTAATGGATCTCACCGAATGGCCGAGTGCCAGAATGAGAAGAGAAGCATGATTCAGGTGATGAAGTGTTAGTCTTCTTCTTTCTGCACGTTACTTTCTTCCATCACTTCTTTGCCCGAGAAATGCGCATCTAATGTGGGTTAGAGTCTGAGCAGGCTAACATATCATGGCCGTGGACCTCCGTTGTTGTCATATCTGGTTCATCTTTATCACAAGGGATGCCCACAAAAAGGTCATTAAGTTCATCCTTCAAGAATGTCTCCTGTATAAAATCAGAAACAACCTCATCAACCATGTCAGCAAAATAGCATGTATTATCAAAGTCCATCATGTGTCACATGGAATCGCGAAGCCGAAAGGTGGTTTCCATCGTCACCAACTTGAAGGGTCATCCAACCATCTTTCATATCAATGAGAGCTTTGGATGTCGCCAAGAACAGTCGGCCCAGAATTAATGGTACTTCCACTTTGTCATCAATGTCCAAGATAACAAAGTCTACGGGAAATATAAATTTGTCCACCTTGACGAAAACATCCTCAATTATGCCCTGTGGTCTCTACGTGGATCGGTCCGCCAACTAGAGAGTCATGTTTGTTGGTTTAGGTTCCCCTAGACCCAAGCTCTGAAAAATCCTGTATGGCATCAAATTGGTACATGCTCCAATGTCAGCTAGTGCTTTTTCGTCAACTAGACCCCAAAGCGTGCATGGAACAATAAAGCCTCGGGAGTCCTTCTCCTTCTTGGGGATCTTGTTGAAAATTAATGTAGAGCATTCCTCACTCAATGTAACTAAAGAAATATCTTCCAATTTCCTCTTGTTGGTGAGCAATTCCTTTAGAAACTTAGCATACCTAGGCGTCTGAGCTAGGGCTTCTACGAATGGAACATTAATGTGCAAAGTCTTGAACATGTCTAGGAACTTTTTGTATTGCTCATCCTGTTGGTATTTCTTTGCCTTGGAAGGAAAAGGAAGTTTCTGCTGATATGCTGGGACTAAGTTTTGTTTTGTGGGATGTTGTCAGGGTTAGAGATCAGCACTGGTTTAGCTACTATCAGTTCATGTTCCTTCTCAATAGGAACTTGTAGTTGCTTTACACTTCTTAAGGACACACCCTTCAATGACTCCTTTGGGTTAGCTACCGTGTTGCTTGGAAGGGTAATCTTTCTTCAAATAACTTGGACATTTGAGCCACCTGATGTTCTAAATTCCTCACAGTTATATTTGTATTTCTAATCATCTCTTCATGACTGACAAAATGAGTCTCCACACTCTTGGTGAATCGTGCCATTAAATTGGTGAGGTTATTAACAGAATCAGAAGAGGATGAAGACAGGGATTGTGATGCAATCTGAGGTGGGGGCTTGTACTGTTGTTGCGTTGCTTAACTCTGTCCCAGCTGACTCCATGAAAAATTTGGATGATTCCTCCAACCGGCATTGTAAGTGTTGCTATATGGATTACTTTGGTAACGACGATTTTAACCAAAGAATTCCACTTGCTCAATTTGCTCTGCACTTACATCACCAATAGGTGGAAAACATGAGTCAAATGAGTGGGAGGAGTTATCTTGAATGGGCCCTGAGCTTGAAGATTTGGATTGCATGTTGTCTAACCTTTTTGATATTGCTTCAACCTGTGCTGCGAGAGTTGTGATAACATCCACTTGATAGATATCGGTGGATTTCACCGGTTTGTTCCTTTCAGAACTCCACTAATGCCCATTAATAGCCATCTCTTTAATCATCTTTTATGCATCATTAGGTTGCTTGTTACACAATGAACCCCCGGCGGCCACATTAAGCATCTGCTTGGTAGAAATGTTTAGCCCATTATAGAAAATCTGAATTTGCATCCACTCAACAATTCCGTGTTGCGGGCATTTCCTTAGCATCTCTTTGTATCTCTCCCATGTCTCATACAATGACTCAGACTCTAACTGACGAAACGATGAGATATCACTTCTGAGCTTAATGATCTTTGCAGGAGGGAAATACTTAGCAAGAAATGCTTCGGAGACCTGTTTCCATGTGGTAAGAGACCTAGGCAACAAGGAATATAGCCACTACTTGGCTCTTCCTCGCAATACGAATGGGAAGAGTCTCAGGTGAACTACCTCCTTAGAGACGTTGCTTGCCTTATATGTATCACAGATCTCCAAGAAATTTCTGAGATGCTCATACGGGTCTTCATCCTGGAACCCGTCAAATTGACACATTTGTTGCACCAACTGAATGAAATTCGGCTTCAACTCAAAGTTATTTGCAGCAATAGGAGGACGAACAATGCTGGAGCCAATTCCCTCTAGATTTGGTTGGGCAAAATCCGAGGTACTCTATGGGTGATTGCCTGCCATTTCTACGCCCTGATCCACTTCCACACTAATTTCAACGTACCCTATATCGCTCAAACTAATTTAACATAGTCTTCTTCTAAAGGTTCTCTCTACTTCTAGATCAAGGTTGACTGGTGGGGTCGATGTGCTCCCACGGGTCATACACTTGAACCTGCGCTTAATAGACGAATCCAATGTAAGCTCGCAGAATACTTAAAATAAAGCATGAAAGTAATGATAAAATGATATGTATCGTAAAGAAAGAAAATAAACATAAATATGCACAATATAAACAAATTAGAACACCAGATTATAAGCTTTCTTAATAGTTGCCAGTCCCCGGCAACGGCGCCAAAAACTTGATGTGTTCTCAACAAGTATACGGGTCTCACACAAGTAATATAGTGATACCCCGTGAGGGGTAGGGTTATCGAACCACAGGGACTGGACTACAAATACTAACTTAACACTGATCTCTAGTGGCAATCAAGATACTAACTTAACACTGATCTCTAGGGGCTAACCATTCCAATGAGTTCTTCCTTATGTTTAGATTTATGGGACACCATGGAATGGTTAGCCCCTCATGAATTCATACAAATGAGAGAAGAAGATAAACATAAGGAAGAGAGACATCTAGACTTCTCCCTTTCACAAGATCTCTTCAAATGTACTTCAAAAACTCCATGGAATGGGTAACTCCACTTCTCTGGCATCTCTAACTCAGCCTTGATCTTCTTAGCTCATGTGGTAGCGGCTGATCATCATCCTCTTGAGAGCTTCTTCGTTGGAGAAGAAGTCTCCCGAACCAAAGATCCCTTAAAAACCCTAAATCTGGGAGATAAAAAGAACTTTTGAAGATTAACACAGTTTGAGCACAGTCGTGCTTAAACTGTGCTAATCTTGGAGCATTTGAGAGAAAATAGCTAAATGTATCTAGAGAAAATCACGGAGAGAGCACGGTCATGCTCCCCCCGTACTTAGCTTGAGCACGCCCATAAAAGGAGCACACAAACAGTGCTTCTTTTGAAAGCATAAGAAACTCCCATCCAGAGATTATCACAAGGCACCCTCGTACTTTGCCCGTGCTTCTGCTGAAGAGCAAGGGAGTTACCATCCAGAGAAAATCATGGGGGAGATGGCACGCCATTCTCTGCCCATGCTTGCATTGGACACTTTGAGAAATTACTTTCTTTGGTAGGTTTTGTCCCTAATTTCACTCCATATGTATGTTGAGCTCTAAAAACCTATAACAAAGACAAACATATCCAAAATAGCATCATTCATAAACAAAAGGAGCTAAAAGACAAGCTAAAGAGTGCATTGGAGGTACACAAAATATGATATGAAATGCACTCATCAAACTTACAGATACTAGACACTTCACATAATTTATTTGAAAGCATGCTCGAAGTTATATTTTAATTCTCATAAGATATTGTAATTTTTTTAACTCTTTTTTGTGATTACAATAGGTATTGGGTTGGTTTATACTTTAGTTTTTTTTCTTTCAATTAATTATATTTTTATAAATCATTATATTAATATTCTAACTTTTTTAACAAAATAAAAAACTTTTCAATTAAGTGATACGCTTCGGAAAACAAGTGTTGTGGGGACCAATGAATAAAACAAAATTATATTTTGTAGTTCTTCTATCCATAGTAAGAACAATGCAAAGTTTGTCAAACATGCCTGCTAAAATGGCAGCTATTAACATCCACCTGTAGATCACTTTCAAACAATAATTTTAGAACCAGATTAGGAAGTGAACCGGCCAAGCAACCGGGTCATGTGTCAATCGGTTAGATCGAATGACTCGGTTTGGTCGAACCGGATGGCGTTCATATATATATATATATATATATATATATTAATACAAGTATCAATTATCCAAACTCACATAAATTCCAAGGCTAATTCAAATAAATGATGATAACTACATCTTTTATAACATGATGTGAAATAAAATAAAAAAAATAGTAAAAATAGAACATCCAGGAAAGAATGAATATACATGAAAAATAAAATTACAAAAATTGCAAGTTTGGGCCAAAAACTAGAACTGGTTTGGAGAGGCTGAGATACATAGGCCCAGCCAACCTACTATCTCAAAAACTCTCAAAACTGAAAGCTTTAACAACCGTCAGATTTGACAATATATGATTGGACGATCGTAAGAGAAGTTCAGAGATTAGGATTTCCATCGTGTCATCCTCCTTACTATAAATAAACTCAAACCCTGAGGAAGCCTGCTCTCCATCATCTCTCTCTCTCTCTCTATCTCTCTCTCGCACTTTCTCTCTTTTTAATTTACTTCTAAATTTTTTTTAATTTAAAGGTTAAATTTGTGTTGATGAATGATCATTGTGCTCGATATAGATGTGTGATTCTTTTGCAGATCCATTGGTGATGGTTACACAAACCCTCTAAGAAGTTTTGAGCAAGATTTATTTGCTTAAAAAATAAAAAAAAATTATAACCGAGGTAAACTCGGTTCCAGCCAGTTTGAACGAGTTTGACTGCGTCAACACCCAGTCAATAATCTATATAGAACCAGACCTGACTGCTGGCTTGTTCTCCCATTTTACTAGTTTGACCAGCCGGTACGATCCAGGTTTCAAAACATTGCTTTCAAGGCAAGAGTCACACTACATAAGCTATTAGGATTGGTGGAATTAAAACCAGGATGGATGTTAACAGCTAGCTACCTTAAGCACCCAATCTTTTTAAGATATAAAAGAAGAGAAGAAAATTCTTTGAGTGTATATTCCTCTACTATTTGTAGTATTTCTTCTGTTTTAATTGCGTACAGTGGTGGAGCCAGAAGTTATAGGGTATTAGGGCGAATTAAAAAAAATCAATTAATAAAATTTTAAAAATTTTTAAAATTTATTTATATATTAATTTATAGTTTAGTTTATAAAAACATGTGTCAAACAACAAATTTTTAAAAAATCTGTTAATAATATAATTTTATATATTATATAAACTAATTTGTAAAAGACCAAAACCAACAACTAAGTGGTCTTGGTAATTGGATCCCGTTAGAGACCTTCACTTGAGAGTTTGAATCACTGGTGAGCGCACGTTTCTGAAAATATGAGTAATGGTTGTGTGCTGGTGGTTTCAGCGCCTATATGTATTTTATTTGCATTTATAGTGTATGATTTGTGTATTTATTGATGAATCGATGCCTTTTTATGGTCTAAATTGGTCGTCAAGTAATACTCTGTGTGTGACACAGGGGCCATATTCCCTGGTCCCAAGGAGCTACCCTTACTTCCTCTTCGTGTGTTGTTTAGCCTATAGATTCGAGTGAGTGCTCTAAACTACCAAAAGAAATAAAAAGAACTTAAGGAAGGAGTCCACAGTAAAAGTAAAAATCTGAGGGATGAAAATGGTCACAGATACGGATTCCCTTGGGGCTACTATAGTGAGAAGGATGCTAAGACTACCATACAACTGGTGGTTTAGACCAAGAGATTCCTAAGATAGATCAACCCAATGGTCATGCCAATTGACCCCTAATCCCATATGAGTATTCGCACGAAATTTCTTCCTACCAAATCCTTCTACGATCTCATTAAAAATAGGGAATTCTCTAATTAGGACCAATACTAAAACTAGGTCCAACCCTAATGTTGGAGGGGCACAAAATACATGATGGTCACAGCATATTTGTACATGAATTCCCTTCAACCTAAGTGAGTCTAGTACAAGGGTGTTGGTCACACCACCAAATACAACCTAGAAAATGACATACAGAATCCTCATGTACACCAATATAATAAAATACACAAAGCTTGAGTCTCAAACATACCAATTGCAATAAAAGTAAATCAAAATATCCAACTACACAAGTTCACCACAAGGTTCAACGACATCCGGTGACCTTGGGGTTCAGTTGTTCATGTTAACAAAATACATTCTAAAAAACCATAAAAACAACCAAACTGAGTAACATAAAACTCCCTCAAGTGATGAATGCTAAGTAACAAGCAGTGGAAAGCTTCCATCGATGCCATCAAAAAGATGGCTTCCTTGTCCTCTGCAAGCTTCTACAAAACTAAATGAGTGGAGATCTTGCCAAATCTTGCTATCCTCTTAAATTCCACTCTAAAAATGTCTTCTTTTGACTTCCATTACCCCGGATCTAAGATGCGAAATTGAGAGCTCAAAGGTAAGAGTGATGAATAGCCCAACAAGCCCTAAAACCTTATTTTAAAACCTTTCTCAGGCTGGCTTTACAGTCTGGTTTTTGGGTGTGAAGAAGCCGTGATGGCCTTTGAATTTCTACAAACATTTCCGTAAAGCGCAACAGTGAAATGCTATAGTAACTAATCTAAGATTTGGAATTGAGAGCTCAAATGTAGGAGATGATGAATAGACCAAAAAGCACTAAAACCCTTTTTTAAAATCTTTCTCGAGCTGTCTTAATGGTCTTCTTCACTGGCATGAAGAAGCCCTTGAGAGCCTAAGGATTTCTGCCAAAATATCCGTAAGTGCTACAATAAAATGCTACAGTACTTGCTACATTCTTCATCCAGTTTGCAGGCGTCTTAACGGCTGTTAGATTTTCCTTCAACAAAACCCTAGACTTCCCCGTTTATTTACTTCTTCATGCTATAGTGCTTGCTATAGTGTCTAAGGCTCTAAAATGTCGTTTTTAGTGTCGATTTCTTTCTCAATTGCGTCATTGAGCTCACCAAGGTTTCTTTGAGGTTTGTAATGTGAATAAATCCAATTAAACCACAAAAACATCATCGATTCATCAATTAGTACATAAATAGCAAAACATATATATGTATAAACACATACATTTAGGCGTTTATCACTGCTCTTTCCTTCTGCTAGTCTTGTTCCAAAATACCCAATACTCAGGCTTACTTATAATTTTCTCTAATCATGGGTATTTATACTCATTACATAGCACATCAAACAAGATAGCTAGGGCTTTCACCTCGTCAGCAACCAAGCATTCAAACATGCAATTAGATTCAAATATAAGTGATTGCAATTAAGAAAACAATTAAAGTATTAAAGATCCAACTACCAATGTCAAAGAAGTAAATCCTAGAGTTCAACTACACCCAAACATCTACAAATTAGCCCTCCATTAACGAAGGATAAACATCCAAGATACAAATAATAAGAGGAAATATCAAATCCATGAAATCCACATTTTCAATTATGCCGATGAAGAATCACGAAAGAAAGCCTTGAGAAGCTTCCACGCATGCCACCAATGTGATCTTGATGACTACGATCTCTAATCCCCTTGAATGGTGAGCTAAATCACCCTTGAAATTGCTTCTTGTTGTAGTAGGTACTATAGAAGTTTACTGTAACACTTTACGGAAATTTCAGCAGAAATCCCGAGGCTCTAACGGGCATCCTCACGCTCTTAAACCCGACCGTGAAGCCATTCGGAGATGAGTTTAAAAGAGAGTTTTAGGGCATTCTATGCTATGGATCATCTTTTTCCTTAAACCTCTTAACTCCATACTTTAGATTTGGGGTGAAAGAGGGAAAAGCATAATCCAGCAAGATCTACCCTTGATCCTACTTGTAGGGGTTTGGGGATAATGAGGGAAGCCACCACCATTGCGGTGTTTGTGGAAGCTTTTCACGAGATCCAAAGCATCATTTGGCTTCTGATCTTCGAGGGAGTCTTATTTATGATTATTTTAGTTATTTTCATCATTTTGAACCTTGTATTTTTTTTTATATGGATTGCTAAACCCTAAGGTTACCGGATGCCGGTGAACCTTGTTGTGAACTTGCTTGTATGAATGCTTAATTTGCTTTATATGCATGTGCATTTATTTTGAGGTACAAGATTTGTGTTCTTTGATGTATTAAATTACATGAGAACTCTTTAATTTGATTTTTAGGTTGTACTTGGATGTGCGGGATCCATCCTTGTACTAGATTCACTTAGCTTGGAAGGGATTCATGTTTAAATACACCGAGGGATTCAGCTATTTTATACCCTTCCAAGCATTAGGGATGAACCTAGATGTGTATTTGACACTAATTAGAGAATTTCCTATCACCAATGCAATCATGGGATTAGGGGTAATCATCGAGGGCTTCGGGATTACCTACATTATGAATCTCTTGGTCTAAAATCAAAACTGCATAGCAAACTTAGTATTCTTCTAGCATTAGAGCCCTGATGGAATCCACATCCATGACCATTCTTCTTTCTAGATTTCTTACACATTCGCCCCAGTGTGTAGATTTCTTACATTAGTTGTTTTCGTCCCCGATTTCATTCCTAATTGCTTTGAACCCTAGTTGAGTCCATTGTAGAAAATTTGGATTTGCATCCATTCCACTATTCCGTATTACAGGTTTTTCCTTGACATGTATTTGTATCTTTCCCAAGTGTCGTACAAGTATTCGGATTCCAACTGCAAGAAGGAGATATCACTCCTTGACTTGGTAATTTTTACCGGAAGGAAATATCTTATAAGAAAAGTCTCGGTCATCTACTTCCATGTTGTGATAAACCCTTGCGGCAAGAAATTTAGCCATTACTTGTCCCTTCCTCATACCGAGAATAGAAAGAGTCTAGGATAAACAACATCCTCAGACACGTTGTTAACCTCAAAAGTTTTACAAATATCCAAGAAGTTCTTCAAGTGTTCATACTTGTCTTCATCCTGAAACCCATCAAACTGGCACATTTGCTGCACCATTTGCATAAAGTTGGACTTCAACTCAAAATTGTTTGCCATAACAGGAGGATGAATGATGGCAGACCCCTTTCCTTCCAAATTTTGCCTGGCAAAATCTGAAATTCTTTGTTGCTAATTCCCGGCCATTTCTTCCTTCTGATTCACCTCAATACTCACATCTACAAACTGTGTTTCACTTAAATTGACTTGCCTCAATCTTCCTTGGAAATTTGTTTCAATCTCTGGATCAGGGCTTGTCAATGGAGATAAAGCGTTCCCTTGGGTCATATAATTGTTACTTCATAGAATAAGATAAAACAAAATTAGCTCAGGATTCAAAAGTAAAGTACAAAAAGAAATATAAGATAAATGATCAAACAAACGAAAAGTGATATTCACACATATGAAACTATTAACAAACTAGATCACTTGAATCCTAACTTTCCTAAAAGTTGCCAGTCCTTGGTAACCGTGCCAAAAACTTGATGAACTCTCCGCAAGTGCACAAATCATTACCAGTAATAAAGTGGCACCCCACTAGAGGGTAGGGTTGTCGAACCACAGGGACTGGACTTCTAATACTAATTGATCCTCTAATGTCTAGTCACACTGAATGGGGTAATAAAGGAGTTAACTACTAATCAAAACTAAAGAACAAAAGGATGGATGAGCCAGGTAGATTAGGATTGAGTTTCGATAACAAGAGAGTAATGCCCCTGGATGATTCCTATGAGCCAAAGATATCGACTTGAGTTTAATGCCTACCGAGGTATATTCTAAGATCCTTGTGGGTGCTCAAAAGCCTTATTCCATCTACGGCTCTCACATACGCCAAGTTTTGCTAGAGCAACTACGGGTCTCAAGCATGCTAAATTTTGTAACTATGCAAAATAGTCATCACTACGACAGTCGACACACGTCAGGTTTTGCTAAGAAACTACACAAATCAAGCAGGCTAAGTTATGCAACACATGAATTAACACAAGAAAATAATAAAACTTCATAAGGATTAAAACTCAAGTAGTCAAAGTATAAGAGACAACATAGTTCACAATCTCGAGGCACCATGGAATGGTTAGCCCATCATGAATTCATGCAAATGAGAGAAGAAGATATATATAAGGAAGAGAGACATCTTGACTGCCCCCTTTCACAAAATCTTTTCAAATGTACTTCAAGAACTCAATTGAATGGGTAACTCAACTTCTACGGCATCTCTAACTTACCCTTGATCTCCTTAGCTTGTGTAATGATGGCCGATCATCAACCTATTGAGAGCTCTCTCACTAAGGAAGAAGTCCCCCAGAAAAAATATGTCTTCAAACCCTAATTCTGCGAGATGAAAAAGAATTTTTGGGCTTAACACGGTCTGAGCAAGGTCATGCTTAGACCGTGCTAATCTTGGAACTTCTGAGAGAAAAGGGCCAAGTGTATCCAAAGAAAATCACGAAGAGAATATGGTCATGCTCCCCCCGTACTCAGCTTGAGCACACCCATGAAAGGAGCACACAGATTGTGCTTTCCCTAAAAGCATAAGCAACTCCTGTCTAGAGATTATCACGTGGAGATAGCACCCCCGTGCTTCACCCTTGCTCTGCCCATGCTTGCATTGGACACTTAGAGAAATCATCTTCTTTGGTTAATTTATTCCTTGATTTCACTCAATATGTGTTATGAGCCCTAAAAGTCTACAACAAGGACAAACATACCCAGAATAGCAACATTCATGAACAAAAGGTGCTAAAAGATAAGCAAAAGAGTGCATTGGAGGTATATAAAATACAATATGAAATGTACTCATCAGTAACTCCATACCTTCTCAAGGTTTTCATAAACTTGTCATTTCAAAAATGTGTACCCTTATCACTCAATATCATCCTCGGTGTTCAAAATCTAGAGAATAATTTCATTAAAAACTTAATCACGATCCTAGCATCATTTGTTGGGAGAGCTTGTGCCTCTACCCATTTGTAAACATAATCAATTGCGGCCAAAATAAACTTGTTACCAAACGATGCAGGAAATGGTCCCATAAAATCAATACCCCACACATAGAATATTTCACAGATAAGAATGGAATTTTGGGGCATTTCGAGAATGATTACCTGGGTGTTGCCAGTTTTCACAATTCTGTACATACTTGGTTGCATCTTGGAAGATTGTGGGCCAATAAAAACCTAATTCAAGGTAGTTACTAGCTGTTTGATTTGTACTAAAATGTCTTCCAACTAGTTCTGAGTGATAGTGTTCAAGGATATCCTATCCTTCAGATTATCGTACGCATCTTCCTTTGTTAGTACATAAGACATTTAAAAAGATTACATGCAACCAAATAATTTGTGAAGTCAGCAAACCAAGGGGGTCCTCATCTTTTATCGAATTGAATTTGTACAAATGCTCTTCATGGAAGGAGTCATCAATGTCTCCATTGTTTCTTTCTAGGATCTTCTAGCCTGGATATGTGGTCTAGAGCTAAGTTCTCCACTCCTCGTTTGTCCTCGTTCTCTATGTCAAATTCCTGCAAAAGTGAAATCCACCTAATTAGGCATGGCTTAGCATCAGTCTTACTGACAACGCCCCATGCGTGTGACCCGCAAGTGCACGAGTTTGTCGAAGTAATAAATCCCAAGTGAGTGGGGTATCGTATCCACAGAGAGTAGGGAATAAAAATACCTAAATTGCTACTTAATCAAGTGAATATGAATAATGATTGTGTTGATAAGATGTGATGTAAACAGAAATAAAAGGAACGAGAATGAGAGGCACAAGTAAGTGAGAGGTAAGGCAATCAATAGAAATGGGGTACTCGGACAATGATCCCCTAAGACTTATGCTTCAAGTGAAAGACCTACCATTATACTTCCTAATTAATGCTCAATGAGTCATGGAAATCCTAAAGCACACGGTCCCAAACCTAAGGTCAATTGTGACTAACCCTACATTGTGTCCCGGTGGAGAAATCACTCAGTCTCAACACCTCATATTGCACAATGTTGTATGGAGTTCTAAGGATTCCAAGTGATAAACCCTATTCCTATGTGTAGATCTAACCCTTTGGTCCAGGGGAAAGACCCCTAATTATAATTAAGCCCTAGATACTAAGGTCACTTCAACGCTTCACTCTGTTGCTCACACAACTAAGCTCCAGCGGAGTTCATCCCTTAGCACTTCACTCTATTGTAACAGCAAAAAACTCTAGGAAATATAGATAGGATTAATCACATCAGAGGGAAATGGGGATGCTGCGCTATCTCTCGACTCACCCTCTCAACCCTCTCCAATCTAGCTTTTGTCTAACCCTCATGGTGTGTCACCCATCCATAAAAATTACCAATATTGACTCTCAACCCTAGTGTCACTCAAAGGGAGAAATCATTCAACAAGAATTCAAGATTGCAACTCAAATAAAAGCATCAATTAAGGAAAACACAATGGAAAGTCAATGAAACAATAACATCCTAGGGTTTACAAATTCCAAGTACCCACTAAGGGGTTTAGCTCTCCATGGAGCACAATACAATCAACAATGAAATCAAAAGTAAAGATAAGAAATCTATAGAAAAACCCCCTCGGTATTCATGTCGATGGTCTTTTGTAGTAGCCTCGTCTTCTCCAAAGGTCCCTTTGTCCGGCCTACGGCACACCTCACCGGATCGGTGCCAATGAAAATTCCCTAATAACCTTCTTGCAAGCGAAGCGCGGTGTCGAATCCGGAGAACCACTCCAAAGTTGTGCCAAAAGCCTCTCAAAACCCTAGCCGACGGCCTCTCTAAAGATGGAGAAAAGTTGGAGAGAAGGGGGAAAGAAGATCCCTAAAATCGGGCTGAATCGCGGCTTAAATAGGCCTGAAATCGGGCATTCACAAGCCCCTGTGGAATTTCCACACAGTCGTGGATAATTTCCATACGCCTGTGTGGATTCTCTGGAAATATGATTTTCGGCCGGCTATAAACAGTAATTGCTGCAGTGTCTTGCTACAGTGTTTTGCTACAATAACCTACTATAGTACTTTGCCGAAACACTCCCGATTCCATATTTTTCATCGAGGTAACATAAACGGGCACACGTTTATGCCATAGATCACAACTCTTCTTCAATCAAAAGCCTCTTTGGTGAAGATCTTGCTATTAATGTACAAGTTGGGATACGCAAATGTGACTGCCTTCGTGCCCCTCCAACTCATTATAATGGCTTGAATACATGGAGGTTGGCACACATTCCTATATCTTAGAGCCCCACTTGTGTCTTTGCGTTTGTTCCTTCCAAGATTCCACCAAATAGTGTGTTCATGATCTACTTTTGGCTTCTTTTCTTAATACTTAGCTTCACAACCCTACATGCGCAAAAGAACACAAATGCACATGTATTAGCGCTTAAACTTGATAAAAGTAATGCTCATTATAAGGAAAGAACACTTCGTATTCTTAACACACAAGCACTCATCACTTACTCATGAGATACTTGAGTGTGGAGTGATCTGTGTAAACTACCACTTTTGAAAGTCTTAGATACAGCTGAAATTTGTTGAAGGTGAAAACTACTACCAGCAGTTCCTTTGTAGTGGTCGTATAATTCTCTTGTGGCATCATTCAAGGTTTTGCTAGCATAGTAGATGGGATGAAAACGTTTATCCTTTTGCCGACCCAATATTGCTCCAATTGTAAAGTCACTAGCATCGCACATGAACTTGAATAGAAAATCCCAATCCGGGGCTATGATTATCAGAGCTTGCACTAGTTTATCTTTTAATGTTTTGAATGCTGACATGCAGGCCTGGTAGAAGTCAAATAGCACATCTTTCTCTAATAGTTTGGTCAATGTCCTAGCAACTTGTGAGAAGTCCATAATGAACCTTCTGTAGAAGCCTGCATGTCCCAAGAAACTATGAATTGCCTTGACTGATGTGGATGGTGGAAGCTTCTCGATTATAGCACCTATAGCCTTGTCCACTTCAGTCCTTTTTCTTGAAATTCTGTGTCCCAACACGATACCCTCAAAGACCATGTAGTGGCATTTCTTCCAACTAAGTACAAGGTTAATCTCCTCACATCTTGCTAATAATCATCCCAGATTCCTAAGACACACATCAAAAGAGTTTCTAAACACAGACAAATCATCTATAAATACCTCCATCGTGTTCTCTACCATATCCTCAAATATTGACATCATACATTTTTGAAAGGAAAGGTTACAGGGGCATTACGCAATCCGAAAGGCATCCGGCAATACGCGAAAGTCCTGTATGGGCATGTAAATGTGGTCTTCTCTTGGTCTTTTGAGGTGACAGGAATCTAAAAAATACCCTGAAAAATCAATCTAGAAAGCAATAATGGAGTGCCCTGCTAACCTTTCCATTATCTAATCTATGAATGACAGCGAAAAGTGTCCTTTCTTGTATGGTATCATTTAGTTTCCTGTAATTGATGCACACCTGCTATCCTATAACTATTATGGTTGGTATGAGGTCATTCTTCTCGTTGGTAATCACTGTCATCCCCTTTTTCTTTGATATCACCTATACTTAACACATCCATGCTAATGTGTTCTCCGCAAGTGCGCAGGTCATACACAAGTAGTAAAGTGATACCCCATGAGGGATAGCATGCTGACTTGAACCTAATGTGTTGTTGAACCACAAGAACTAATGCTAATGTGTTGTCGAACCACAAGGACTAGACTTAAAGTACTAATTTATCTTCCGATGTTTAGTTAAACAAAAATTAGATTGAGGTTGAATTAAAGGTTATTAACAAAGGTGAGAAATGATGGTAGTGACAGGTTAATTAGGATTGAGAATCCAACACCAAATGAGTAATGCCCCAGGAGAATTCCTATGAGTTATAGCATGCTGACTTGACCCTAAAGCCTACCAGGTACATTCTATGGTTCAAGTGTGTGCTCAAGAGCAATGTTGTATCTATGGTTCTCAAATACACCAAGTTTTATTAAGGTAACTGTGGGTTTCATACACATCGAGTTTTGTAATCACACAAGGCAACTACAACTATAGCAATCCACACACACCAAGTTTTACCTAAGCAACTGTGCAATTCAAACACATCAAGCTATACAAACAAAAGATTAAACACATTAAACCAAAAGAACTCCATAAACATTAAGATCAAGTGGTCAAAGCATACAAAACAACATAGTGCACATCCCGGGCACTGTAGACGATTAGCCCTCATGGATGGGTACAACGAGGAAAACAAAGATGAAGAACTAGAGAAAGAAGACATGGCTCCCTTCTTCTCAAGATAATCTTCCTCGCACGAAGCCTAGTATGTTAGCCCTACTTCTCTTTTGCCTCCAACTCATCTTGATCCTCTTAGAAGGTGTGGTGAAGACCTGATCTTCGCTCTCTTCAAAGTTCTCCCCAGATGGGAGATTAGAGTCCCTGAACAAAGATAAGAGCAAACCCTAGAAATTGGAGTTAAAAAGGGCTATCTTCGAGCTCGACACGGGATAAGCACGATCATGCTTAGATCATGTTCCCATGGTAAGGTTTTGAGTGAATCATCTAAGTGCTTGCTCGAAATTTCCGATAGGGAGGAAGTGCTGGTGATGCTTGGACCGTGCTTCTCTTGAGCATGACGCAGTTTAGGAGCTTCCAACGTGTGCTTCACTGTTGAGCAGAAAATAACTCCTGCCAGAGATTTCCAGTGGGAGGGGCATGAGCGTGCTTCGACCGTGTTTGGCTTGGGACACCCCATGCAAGCTTTATCACTCAGTTGCCATGAGGTTGGGATATTCATGGAGACAAAGCATGACTGTGCTCTACCCGTGCTGAACTTGAACACTTAGCTAAATCTCCAATCTTTACTCGTTTGGTATCTTAATTCACTATTAATTGCTTCGAGCTCCCCAATTCTGGCATCATTAACAACCATACCCAGAATAGCACCTAATGTATACAAAAATATGCTAAGAGGAAATCAAAAGCATGAATTTAGTGTAAGAAAACATGATATGAATTGCTCTCATCAAATACCCCCACACTTGCATCATTGCTTGTCCTCAAGTAATGTCACATCACTAAATGAAAGAAATGATGAGTGCATCACCTCTGATCTTAGGAGAATAGGAACTTCTTAAACAAACAACAAGAAGCAACAAGGGTTAGAAAATAATAAGAATGCTCAATAAAAGGCTACTCTCTTAATGCAAAGATGTTGTGTGTGAGCAAATCCTTAATTGAGTGCCCCAAAGTCTTAAGGAGTCACCCTCGTAGCACCTGACCTTGAATTGACTATTCATAGTGGATAGTAGCTTCATACACCCTAGAGGTAGCCTTCTCTCTCTGTAGGTTATTAAATGTACACTTGTAATACCTAAAATTCAACTACTCAAGAGTAGCTTTTACTCTTCTAGGTAATAGCCTTTTCTACCGTCTTTTTACAAAATATTTACAAAGGACAGGTAGGGCATTCCACAAATAATCCGACTTTCCATTTTATTTTTAACCACAAGATAGGACACCCTAGGCCAAAAGGGTTTTGTCCTAAAAACATGTGGCTCCACAATTAGGGTTAAGTGATGAACTTGAGCCTTCGAAGTAAGAGTGAGTCTACAATATGGACCCCAATAAATCATTCACACATATGTGTTCTCTTAAGCCTAAGAAGTTCCAAGTGTAAATAATCATAGATCATCATAAGTTAAACACTCATCTCAAGTAAAACAAGAATAAAACCATCCCCCACACTTGAATGCTACATTGTCCTCAATGTAGAAATGATGGACATAAAAACATAATTGAGACACAAAAGATAAGTGGGGGGAGGGGTTGACGGAGAGTGATGTTGCCGTTCTCAATGTGTGTGTTATTCAACTCTAAGCATCCACACAATCCCTTAAACTAGCGGAGGACACAAGTAAAGCTTTAGAACTATGATAATATAAAGTAAGAAAAACTGTAAGAGACAACAACTACAACAAAATAAAGAAAAACAAACCAAAATGTAGCAGGGTACTCCCCTTGCTAATTGAGTACAGAGAAACAATAAAAAGAAAAACACGCGAAGAAAATAAAGACAAGTAGAAGACTACGGTTGCACTCAAGTGATCAGAACGGCGCACTCTCGGTCTCAAAATTGCTACTCGATGAAATAGAATCCTCCTGAGACTCTCCCCAAATCAGAAGTGTCGACCCGATATGACGAATGGGGCACTTAGGGGATGGTCTCACACCTATAAATGCTCAGCGATCCGAGTGACACTCCTCTGCGGCCACCGGAATGCTGTTGTAGAACAAGTAATATGGTCTGAGGCTCGAGGTGGTAGCCGGGATCTCAGGCGTGAGGCGGCAGTAAGTGGTGGTGGGGTAGGGGCATTATCACTTGTTGGGGGTATATCAGAAGCGGCAGTCGAAGTAGTGGGCTATAGGACCCTATACTCAACCCCCCTAGCAGTATGAACCCGCTGCAACATCCCCATCAATCTTAGGGTTTCCAATGTCATCGTTGCAACTCCCCCTACAATCCTAATGTGATCGGTCCCCTGAAGTAGGCCCATATGCCTAATAATGCGAGTGATGTAGGGGTCAACAAACAAAGCTCCAATGCGGGGGTCGGACCCCTGATGTGCAATCGAAACAGCCACCTCGTAACCTAGATGGATGTGGAATCCATCCACCATGCTCAGTAAGAAGTTAAAATCACGATGACTGACTACCCTGTTACTGTCACCATGTATAGTGAGGGAGTGACTGATAATGTAATGAATGTACCAAAGTGGCAGAGAACGGAGTGTGGTGGCCTTGGTCCAACGAGGGTCATAAATAGGTGTAGCTCTCAGTCGTCGCCAGGCCTCCCCCACCGATTCCCCACTCGGCTGGGTGATCAATAACTCATCATAGGCAGGAGTTCTGGTAAACTCCACATCATATAGTTCTAGGCGGATTGAGAACTCCGTAAGACTCATCCACTATAGCGCACTGAAGACATGAACCTATATGAAATTGGCTCGATGATAGGCAACAGTTCCATGGGACAACTCAAAAGTGGCTAACACCTCGAGAGCAAACTGTCCGTAGGTGTTATCTATGATCTGGAATAACTTCTGCCATACCCCGACACTTAGTAATCTCTGGACTTCCTCCTTAAGTCTGACCTCTCAGAGAAAATCCCAATCAATCTCCTATGATTCACCAAAATAGTGACGTGATAAACATGTGTAGTATTCCTGGTATGCCGGGGTATGAAAAGTAGGCGTGTAATCTGTGCTAAGAGTGGATGTCTCGACTCGGGAACATTTGGAAGGCCTAACTGACATGTGTTTCCTCAACATTACTTGCAAAATATAGGAGTGCAATTAGTACAAGAAACATGGGAAAACAAGGGGGGCATGATAGTGCAAGAAGCACAAAAAGCATGCCCGGCCTGAGCGCACGACCATGCACCATTTCCTACACTTTCACAAATGAGGGGACACGATCGTATTAGTGTTTGAAACACGATCATGTCCCAAGATGGTCATCTTCCCCGAAGGTTTGTGCAAGATAATGGCTCCAAAAATCTTACCAAAAAAAATCAGATTGTAAACTCAAATATCAATCATGGGAAACCCAAAACATCCAAAGAACAAAAAAAAAAGAAAGGACCATCTAAAACTCCCGAATAAAACCAAGGTAATGCCGGTGACTTACCAGAGTTGAGGAGTGAAATGGCGATCGAATGTGTCAAAACTTGGCAAGGAGCAAGAAAAAACTCATGAAAACTAATAGCCGAAGAGAAAGGGTCGAATGACTGAAAAATGGAATGAAAGGGTGAGACTGGTAGCTAGGTTTTAAAGTGGAAGGGTGGAAACCGAGCGGTCATGATTGAGCTTGCCCAGAGCACATGCGTGTTGTGGGCACTAGGGTTAGGGTATACACATTCGGGGCAAGCACGATCGTGCTTAAGTTGTGTCCTTCCCCCTGATTATCTCCAGGGAAATTCCCCAAGATCTGTGCCTATGCTCATGGCACGCTCGTGCTCAACCCATCCTTGACCTGGAGTTCTTCAAAAAATGAAACTAATGAAAATCAGCTGGACAAGCAGGGGCGTGCTCTGCCCGTGCTTTACCTGAACAATTCTAGTGCAAGAGTTCTCCTTCTCAAATGCAAGCAAACGGAATACATGAGATCAGTCAGCATAAAGCCAACTCCTAAAATAATAAGGAAACACACTGAGAGTCCCAAAAAACAAGCAGATCACAGCAAAAGATGGTGACAAAGAAAATCAAACAACAAGAAAAATTACAACAAGAGAAAACACGAACAATAAAAACCAAAACAATGACTTGGGTTGCCTCTCAAGAATCACTTGTTTAATGTCAATAGCTTGACGTACCTATTTTGCGCTCAAGGAGGCTCGTGACATCAAAACCTCACATCACCACCTATAATACACATGCATGAATATGGTAATAGTGAATTGATTAAATTGATCTCACCAAAGGTCCAAGAATTGGGTTGATTATTAACCGGAGGTGAGATAAGAGGCTTTTTCTTCATGGTGGTCATCTTTTTCCACCATCGAGTTGCTCGGGAGACTTTCTTCATTGGTAGCTCCGGGGGGGAGGGGTACGGTCGCCTTCACCCTTACCACTTCTAGAAATTGTGATTCCTCTACTCCCTCTTCCATGACCTCATCCTCAAGAAGGTTATCCTCAAGCAACTCAGATAACTTATCTTTCATAAACATGTCCTGCACAAAGTCAGAAACCAAATCATCAATAGCATCAACATAATAACAAGTATCATCAAAATCCATCGTTTGTTGCATAGAGTCCCGGAGTTTGAATATGACTTCTTCCTCCCCCATTCGGAGTGCTATTCGACCATCCTTGACATTAATAAGAGCATTGGATGTGGCCAAAAATGGTCTGCCCAGAATTAACAACACCTTAATCTTGTCGTCTACATCCAAATAAACTTGTCCACTTTTACTAAAACATCTTTAGTGATCCAACATGGTTGCCTGATGGCTCTGTCTGCCATTACAAAGTCATGGGAGTGGATTTTGGCTCCTAGAGCCCAAGTTTTTGGAAATTTTGTAGGGCATGAAATTTATATTTGCTCCCAAATCAGCAAATTCCTTTTCATCAATTAGCTCTCCAATCATGCAAGGGATGATGAATCCACCCTGAAAAATTAATCTAGAAAGTCATAATGGGAGTGCCCTGCTAACCTTTACAGTATTTAATCTATGAATGACAACGAAAAGTGGTCCTTTCTGGTGGCATCATTTAGTTTCATGGAATTGATGCACACCCGCCATCATGTAACTATTCTGGTTGGTATGAGCTTGTTCATTGACAACGCCCCTTGCGCATGTCCCGCAAGTGCACGTGTTTGTTGAAGTAATAAATCGCAGATGATTGGGTATCGTATCCACAGGGAGTAGGGAATAAAAACACTTAAATTGTTTCTTAACTAAGTGAAAAGTGAATAATAGTTGTGTGACAAGATGTAATGTAACAAAAGTAAAATAGACAAGAAAAAGGAGCACAAGTAAAGGGGAGGTAAGGCAATCGATATAAATAGGGTACCCGGATATTGTTCCGCCTAGAGGACAATCTTTTCAAGTGCAAAACCCTCTATTATGCTTTCTAACTAATGCATTAATGAGTCGTGGAGATCCTTCAATATATGGTCCCAAATCTAAGGCCAACCATGCCTAACTCTATACATGTCCCGGAGGAGGAATTGAACAATCTCTTAACCTCGCACTCGTATAGAATCGTAATGAGTTCTAGGGATTCCAAGTGATAAATCCTCTTCCTAGAAGTAGACCTAACCCTTTGGTCTAGGTGTAAGGTCCCTAGTCACAATTAAGCCCTAGATGCTAAAATCACTTCAACGCTTTACTCCGCCTTTGCAACTAAGCCCCAGTGGAAGGTCATCCCTTAGCCCATTCACTCTACTATGACCACAAAGAACTCGAGGAAAATGAAGGTAGGATAAATCACAATGGAGCCGAAAGGGGACGCTTCGCTACCTCTCGATTCACCCTCTCAACCCTCTCCAATCTAGATTTGTCTAACTCTCGTGGCGTGTCACTCACTCACAAGGGTTACCAAGGTGAACTCTCAACTCTAGTGTCACTCTAAGGAAGCATTCAATAAATCAAGAATTCAAGATTTGAACTCAAATAAAACATCAATTAATGAAAGTATAATAACAATGTTTAATGAAACAAATACGCCCCAGGGTTCATAAATCCAAGTACCCACTAGGGGTTTAGCTCTCCATGGAGCTAGTTATAATCAATGAAATCGAATGTAAAAACAAGTAATCCATAGAAAACCCCCTCGATAGTCGTGATAATGGTCTTGTGGAGAAGCCTCTACTCGTCCAAGGGTCCCTTCGTTCGGCCTAGGATACACCTTGCCGGATTAGTGCCGATGAAAGCTCTCCCACTAACCTTCTTCCAAACGGAGTACGATTTTGGAGCTGTAGAACATCTCCCAATCCCTAGACAATATCTCTAAAAACCCTAGCCGCCGCCCTCTCTAAAGTTGGGGAAAAGATGGAGTAAAAATTGCTGAAATCGGGGCTGAAATCGGCCTTAAATAGGGCTTGAATTGGGAATCCACACGCCCCTATGGATTCACCACACGGGCATGTGGAATTAACGCACGGGAGTGTGGAATTTCCACACGCCCGTGTGGATTCTCTGGAAATCACTTTTCTCGTCCGGATGTGAATAGTACCTACTACAATGAATTGCTATAGTATCTTGCTACAGTACCGGCTTAAAATACTCCCGAATCCATGTTTTCATCGAGGTATCTGACACGTCCGTATATGCGTGTAAACTGCAAGTGCATAGGTGTCGAAGTAATAATCACAGATGAGTGGGTATCGTATCTACAGAGAGTAAGGAATAAAGACACTTGAGTTGTTTCTTAACTAATGTTGAAGATGAATAGTGATAAGTGTGGCAAAATATGAAATAATGAAAATAAAAACAACAAGATAGAAGGCACAAGTAAAGGAGAAGGTAAGGCAATCAATAAAGATGAGGTACCCGGATAATCATTTCAAGTGCAAGAACCCTCCATTATACTTCCTAATTGATGCAACAATGAGTCACGAAAATCCTTAATTACATAATCCCAAATCTAAGGTCAACCATGCCTAACTCTATATATGTCCCGGAGGAAAGATTGAAAACCTCTCAACCTCGCACTCGCATAGAATTGCAATGAGCTCTAGGGATTCCAAGTGATAAACCGTATTCCTATGTATAGGCCTAACCATTTGGTCCCGGTGAAAGATCCCTAGCCACAATTAAGCCCTAGATGCTAAAATCACTTCAACGCTTTACTCCGTTGCACTCGCAACTAAGCCCCAGTGGAAGATCATCCCTTAGCCCATTCACTTTACTATGGCTGCAAAGAACTATTGGAACGTGGAGGTAGGATAGATCACACAGGATGGGAAAGGGGACGCTCCGCTACCTCTTGACTCACCCTCTTAAACCTTTCCAATCTAACTTTGTCTAACTCTCATGGTGTGTCACTCATTCACATGAGTTGCCAAGAAGAACTCTCAACCCTAGTGTCACTCTAGGGGAGCATTCATATAATCAAGTCTCAAAGATGGGAACTCACAATAAACATCAATTACTTCAAAGCATAATAAAGAGGTTCAATGAAACGAGTACATCCTAGGGTTCACAAATACCCAAATACCCACTAGGGGTTTAGCTCCCCATGGAGCTAGATACAATCAATGAAATCGAATGTAAAAACAAAACATCAATAGAAAAACCCCCTCGTTAGTCATGGCGATGCTCTTGTGGAGAGTCCTCTACTCGTCGCAAGAGTCCCTTTGTTCGGCCTAGGATATACCTCGCCAGATCAGTGCCGACGAAAGCTCTCCCCACTAACCTTCTTCCAAACGGCGCACGATGTCAAAGCCATAGAACCTCTCTAAAGCCCTAGCCAATACTTCTCAAACCCTAGCTGCCGCCCTCTCTCAAGTTGGAGAAATGATGGAGAAAAGAATGCTAAAATCGGGGCTGAAATCGGCTTTTAAACGGCTGGAATCGGGATTCCACACGCCTTTGTGGGCGCCCTTGTGGATTTTTCACACGAGCGTGTGGAATTTTCACACGACCGTATGGATTCTCTATTTTCCTGTTTTCTTGGCCGGTTGTAAATAGTGCTGCTGCAGTATTTTTGCAACAGTATTTTCTACAATACCCTGCTACAGTACCGGCCTGAAATACTCCCGAATCTATACTTTCATCGAGGTAACCCAAATGGGCATACATTTATGTCGTGGATCGCCTTGCTTCTTTAATAACGGATATGTCGGTAGAGATCTTGTTCTATATGCACAAGTCGGAATGTTTGAATGTGACTGCCCTTGTGCCCCTCTAAATAGTTGTGCTAACTCGAGTACAAGGAGGTTGGCATGCATTCTTGCATCTGGAACCCGACCTATGTCTTCTCGTTTGAACCTTAGCAAGATTTCCTCCAAATTAGTGCATTACGACCCACATTTTCTTCTTTCTCTCATAATCGGCCTCACAACCCTACCTGCATGAAAATAACATAAATACACCCATATTAACGTTAAAACCCGAGAAAAGTAATGCTCAACACAAGGAAAGAACGCTTCGCATTTTTACAGCACAAGCACTTATCAAACTGCCCCACACTTAAGCTTTTGCTTGTCCTAAAACAAAGATTAAAACATTATATGCATAGATAAAGGACACATTAGAAGTTCTTGGCCTTAGGTTTACGAAAGCATACAAAGAGTGTATTCTACAAGTACGGGAAATTTTAACAATAAATACGAAAAATCAATGCTCTAGCTAAAAACTTGAATAAAAAAGGATGACAAACCCGAAATCGTGTAAGTGTGTGAACTCACTCAAGTCAACCCAAAGTATACTCCTCAAAGTTCTACGTACAAGGGACTTATTTATCTACAAAAGGTGACAAAAATTCAAAAAGGATAGTAGCTTCACACATCCTCTAAGGTAGCCCTTTCCAGAGTGGCTGCTAAGGTGGCTTACACGCTTTCGAGGTGGTAGCTATTTCTACTGGGGTGGTAGCTTTCACACAGCCTATGAGATAGCTCTTTCTCTCATTAGGGCATAACTAGTATCCAACTTATGAGAGTAGCTTCATACACCATAGGTGGTAGCTCTTTCCACCCAACAGGCACAACTAAACAGCAAAACTATTTTGTTCTTTCTTTTCATTTTACCATTTTTTTCAGAATTAACACAAGAAACAACTATAACTAGTCCCTCATACATCAAACATGAGTTTCCAAAAGAGTTCAAAGAGTGAGTAGTGCAACAAGTGTCAATCGGGCAAAAATTCCTAGAAATTCAAGCAAAAACTAGAGCTTGAAAACATTCAATGTTAAAAAATTCTCCTAAACTCAAGAATACAATTAATGAAACTAAGGTGAACCACCATTGGCTATGTGAGCATGTATATCAATCAAAACTAGTATAAAAGAGATGCGTGCACTATGAAACTCCCCCCCACACACACACACTTAAGTTGTACATCATTGTCCCCAATGTACATATGCAAGCTCATTCGTAATATAAATCAATGAAATTCAGATATGGGAGAAGCAATCAAAACAATACTCCCCTGCCTCCTAGTGTTGCATTTGATGGAGCTAAGCCCTTGGGAATGTTGTTCCAACGGGTTGTGAAGCTCACAACGCCAAGTGCCGAAACACCTTGGCCATGCCTATGACAAAGTCTCAATTCCCATGATGACAAGACCATCTGCACGCATATACGAGGGGGTTCAGTAAAGCTCAATAAAAACAAAAATAACTCGAGTATATAAAAGATAAGACAATGAACACAACTCGAGATACAAAATAAACTCAAAAGGAAAGTCCTTTCTGAGTAAACAAGTCCAAAATAGATTGCGGAAGTAAAAGAAAGGAAAAGTAAAATAAAATATAAAGTCAAGTGTAGATGTCACGCTCTGGATCCTCTGCTGCTGCTGGTGCTAGATCAAAGGGTGCTGGTGGAGGTGGTGAAGGAAGTGCCGGAGATGTCGAGGGGGCCTGAGGATTCCTTAGCAGCAGGACAAATGACGAGCCGATGTCTCGCTCTAAGATTTGCTGTAATGTGTTGAAACATGCCATGAACTCCGTATACTGTGTGGCCAGCGCAGCCCTAATATCGGAAATCTCAGCTCGGCCCTCTGCTACCTCTGTCCGTATCACCTCTAAGCACTCTAGAGCCTCTCAAAATAATCATGGGCTCGAGATGGTGAAAACATGCGCACGGGGGATAGGTCCTCTATCACCGGAGGTGCCTCGATCTCCATAGGTGCTAACTGAGGCTCAGGGGTAGGATGGGAAGCCTCAGCATCATCATCCTCCTTCTCGGCTATCTCTAGGACTGGTGGAACCAGAGTATAAACCCCCGTCCGAAACCTATAGACTATGTCCATCAATCTCATCGTCTCCAGGCTCAAGGGTGCATGTATACTCGTCTTCTCGGCCCCGTGAATCGCGCCCAAGAGACCCATACTCAGAGCTAATCTCGTAATGCATGGACTTAGAAGATCAGTCCCAATTTGGCATACTGGCCCTGATGTCGAATGTAATCAATGACAATGTGCCCTAGATGGATCGGTATGCGCTGCATCATCGAATACAAGTACAGAATCTCCTGCCGGCTTAGAACGCTAGTACTATCACCACGACCATTCACCAACCTGCTCATGATGGCATATAGATATCGATACGCAAGTTGGGAAAGACACGTGGCCTTGGACAACCCCGGCTCATATTGGCCCTGACCACATAATGCATTGTAAGCTCTCTACGGGGTCAAGGCTCCAGGATAATCTGTCAGTAACTGAGAGTACTCCTCAGTGTCTATAAATGCCTCCCCGTACAAGCCTAGCTGAATTGAAAACTGAGTGATACTCAGACTATAGTGATGTCCAAGTGCTCTAAACTGAACAATGTCGAGGTCGGCGAATCTGGCATAGGATCTGTCGAACTCGAATGACGACAGAACTTCCAGTGTAAGCTCCCGGATGGCTGGCTCTCTAATCGACAATAACTGCCTCCAACCATCCAGTGAAACGAGATCCTCGACCTCATCAGTGAACTCTAACCGAAGTGTTGACAGACGCTCAAAATGAGCCTAATGCTCGGGGATAGTGAATCTCATGCTCTCGAACTCAGGAGACGATTCTCGCGGTCGCTTATCAACTTGCTTCTTTGACCTAGGTGCCATAATCTGCAAAATTAAAAAGAAAATCAATCAAAAAAGTTAATTAAACATAGCTGCAGAAATCCATACGGTCGTGTAAAATTTCCTCATGCCCGTGTGGACCCACGGGCCTTGAACAAGCGCACGACCACGCCTCAAACTCCACAAATGCACCATTACAACGCTTCTCCTTCGTTCTAAATATAAATAACCATTCTAATTGAAGACACGAAGCATTATTGACTATTTTCATCGATGAAAATCATGAATTTGTGAAGGAAATCAAAGATAGCGCTTGCCGTCGAGTTGAGATGAGAAAGCTTTGAAAACGGCCGGAAAACCAAGCAAAATCTTTCCAAATTGGCGATACGAGGTCGGGAAACAATATAGGAGTGCTCTCAAACAAACGGAGGACATGAGGGTGAAGAGAAACAATAATTCTTTTAAAAGGACTCGTGTTTCTTGGCATTCTGTACATTCGCACGAGCGTGCAGAAATTACCCACGCCTGTGTGTCTCTACACGAAAGCCTCACAGGGGCAGATGCACACCCTTGTGCGCTGTCGAGAAAGCACTCACTGCCTCTGAACGCAAATACACGGGCATGTGGGAAATACCCACGCCCATGTGCCCGACCCACAGGGCAGCCGTACGCCCTTGTGGCATCTCTGGACATCCAATAAAAATTGCTAAGAGTTCCGCACGCCCGTGTGGAAATTCCGCACGGGTGTGGACATTCACAGGCCCAACTCACATGGGCAAGCACACACCCCTGTATCTTCTTTGGATGGAGAGAGCTTCTCTGTAGAGATTCGCACCCACGCGCATGAGATTTTCACAAGGTCGCCCACAGGGGTGAGTCCACGCTCCTGTGTGCTTTCGGGATAATCTGCCAATCTTTGCAGGAATTCACACGCCCGTGCAGAAATTACCTACGGGCATTCAAGAATCACCTGGTCATTCACAGGGGTGAGTCCACGGCCCTGTGCCTTCTCTGGATGAGCTCGTAATGCAAATTCACAGGTGTGAGGAAATTCTACACGCCTGTGTGTTTTTTCTGGATGACTTAGAAAATTCTAGAAGCTCTACAGAAAATCCTTAAACATGTTTACACACTCAGAGCCTGCCCTAATATTCAAATGGCCCAATTTTGCCAAATCCACGTGAAAACACACGATGACAATTCAAATACCACGATAAAATCACAGTACAAATATATAAAAATCAAGACACCAACACTTAACACTTTATTCATGCACACATTAAACTACTAAACTACGAAAACAGTAAACACTTGGGTTGCCTCCCAAGAAGAGCTTGTTTAATGTCACTTAGCTTGACGTACCTTGTCTTACCTCACGGGGGCTCATATATGAAAGTTGCCCTCTTACCCATGGCTTGGAAACATGATGAGCAAAATCTCTTGAGGGTAGAGGGTGAATTATTGGGCTTGGGACCGCATAACAATGGTTCATCTAACCTCTTCGGTTCACGCACGTATCCAACAGCCTTGGACCATTTCCGGTGGCATCTCCTAGCCTTCTTCATCTTTCAGAGCACCTTCTTCAAGATCCCCAGAGTAGATGGTACTTCTTCCGTCGAAGCAAGCATCATTACTTCATCATTATCCTCCTCTTGGTCGAACAGACCCTCATACGGATCTGGATTGAACATTTCCTGCATGTATTCATCAACAATCTCATCAGTAGTGTCTAGAAAATACAAAGTATCATCGAAATCAAGAGAATATCACATGGCATTAGCAAGGCGGTATGTGAGCTTGTCATCTCCGACTCTCAATGTTAACTTTCCACCATCCATGTCAAGCAGGGCTTTGGAAGTCCACACCACACCCGGTGCAAGTAGTCATGGCCGGCACTCAAAAGAAGTTAGGAGATCTCAAAAGAAGATGCATCACCAATAGAGATCGGGTAATCGGAGGGAGCATGTCCTTCACCACACCCGGTGCAAGTAGTCATGGCCGCCACTCTATTCGAAGTTAGGAGATCTAACTTCTTACTCAATGATTCCACTTGAGCCGCCAATGAGGTTACTGCATCTATCTCATGGAGGCCGGCCACCTTTTTCTTCTCCCTAGAATTCCATTATTAGCTGTTTAACCCCATTTCTTCAATTAATTGACGAGCCTCACAGGGGGTCTTGCTACCTAAGGTACCTACTGCTGCCACATCCAAGAGTTGCATTGTACTCAGATTCAGGCCGTTGTAAAAGGTCTGAACAATCATCTACTCCGGGAATCCGCGTTACGGGTCCTTTCTCAGGAGCTCTTTGAACCTTTCCCACGTCTCCAATAGAGACTCCATTTCCAACTATACAAAGGATGAGATCTCATTCCTAAGCTTTACGGATTTTTTGGGAGGGAAATATCGGGCAAGAAAATCTTCTACCATCTCCTCCCATGTGGTAATCGAGGCTCTCAGTAATGAGTGTAGCCACTGCTTCGCTATCCCTTTTAAGGAAAATGGGAAGGCTCTCAACTTGATGGCATCATCCTTCATCTCGTTTATCTTCAGCATATCACATACCTCGAGAAAGTTTTCTATATGACTGTTCGGATCTTCATCGGCCAAACCATTAAACTGTGCGGATTGCTGCAACATGTTGATGAATGCCAGCTTCAGCTCAAAGTTCTGAACTATAATCGGGGGACGCACAATGCTCGTTTGTGTCCCTAATACTGAAGGTCTGGCATAATCGGATAATACTCACTTCTACTCATTCTGTTCTGCCATGTTTTCAGATTCTTTTACTTCCAAATCAGCTAAATTAGACTGTTCTTGCACAGGTTCTTTCCTTTTCTTCTCAGTGTACGTTCAAGCTCGGGATCTCCTTCAATAAGTATGGAGGGGTTCCCTCGGGTCATAACCTGGAGCTGTACCAAAAAGAGAGAAAAAGAAATCAGAACGATGATCGAATCAGAAAATATGAAATTGAATAAATAAATGAATAGCTAAGAAAACAAAGTGCAAAGTATCTCTAAACACCTACTCCCCGACAACAGCGTCAAAAACTTGACAAGTTCTTATATGCGTGTAAATCGCAAGTGCACGGGTGTCGAAGTAAAAATCCCAGATGAGTGGGTATCGTATCTACAGAGAATAGGGAATAAAGACACTTGAGTTGTTTCTTAGCTAATGTGGAAGATGAATAGTGATAAGTGTGGCAAAATATGAAATAACGAAATTTATACTTTCTAATTTATGTAACAATGAGTCGTGGAAATCCTTAATTACATGATCCCAAATCTAAGGTCAACTATGCCTAACTCTATACATGTCCCTAAGGAAAGATTGAAAACCCTCTCAACCTCGCACTCGCATAGAATTGCAATGAGCTCTAGGAATTCTAAGTGATAAACCATATTCCTATGTATAGACCTAACCCTTTGGTCCAGGTGAAAGATCCTTAGCCACAATTAAGCCCTAGATGCTAAAATCACTTCAACGCTTTACTCCGTTGCACTCGCAACTATACCCCAGCGGAAGGTCATCTCTTAGCCCATTCAATCTACTATGGCCGCAAAGGACACTTGGAACGTAGAGGTAGGATAGATCACACCAGAGGGGGAAGCAGACGCTCCGCTACCTCTCGACTCACCATCTCAACCCTCTCCAATCTAGCTTTGTCTAACTTTCATGGTGTGTCACTCACTCACAAGAGTTGCTAAAAAGAACTCTCAACCCTAGTGTCACTCTAGGGGAGGATTCATATAATCAAGTCTCCAAGATTAGAACTCACAATAAACATCAATTAATTGAAAGCATAATAAAGAGGTTCAATGAAACGAATTCATCCTAGGGTTCACAAATACCAAATACCGACTAGGGGTTTAGCTCTCAATGGGGCTAGATACAATCAATGAAATCAAATGTAAAAACGAAGCATCCATAGAAAAACCCCCTCGTTAGTCGTGGTGATGGTCTTGTGGAAAGTCCTCTACTCGTCGCAAGGGTCCCTTTGTCTGGCCTAGGATACACCTCGCCGGATCAATGCCGACGAAAGCTCTCTCCACTAACCTTCTTCCAAACGGTGAGTGATGTAGGAGCCATAGAACTTCTCTAAAACCCTAGCCAATGTCTCTCAAAACCCTAGCCGCTGCCCTCTCTCAAGTTGGGTAAAAGATGGAGAAAACAATGCTGAAATCGGTGCTAAAATCGGCTTTTAAAGGGCTGGAATCGGGATTCCACACGCCTGTATGGGCGCCCCTGTGGATTTTTCACACGGGCGTGTAGAATTTTTACACGCCCATGTGGATTCTCTGTTTTCCTGCTTTCTTAGCCGGCTGTAAACAGCACTGCTGCAGTATTTTTGCTACGATATTTTATATAGTACCCTGCTACAGTGCCATGCTGAAATACTCCTGAATCCATACTTTCATCGAGGTAACGCAAATGGGCACACATTTACGTCATGGATCGCCTTGCTTCTTTAATAACAGACATGTTGGTAGAGATCTTATTCTATATGCATAAGTCAGAATACTTGAATGTGACTGCCCTTGTGCCCCTCCAAATAGTTGTGCTAACTCGAGTACGAGGTGGTTGGCACACATTCCTGCATCTGGAACCCGACCTATGTCTTCACATTTGAACCTTAGCAAGATTTCCTCTAAATTAGTGCATTACAACCCACATTGGCTTCTTTCTCTCATAATTGGCCTCACAACCCTACCTGCATGAAAATAACATAAATACACCCATATTAGCGTTAAAAACCAAGAAAAGTAATGCTCAACACAAGGAAAGAACGCTTCGTATTCTTATCGCACAACCATTTATCAGTAACGGCTACATTGGTGGAGATCTTGCTATACATGCACAAGCCAGAATACTTGAATGTGACTGCCTTTGTGCCCCTCCAAATCATTTTGCTAACTTGAATACAAGGAGGTTGGCACACATTCTCGCATCTTGAACCCGACTTATGTCTTCGCGTTTGATCCTTCTCAAGATTTCCTCAAAATGGTGCATTCACGATCTACATTGGCTTTTTCTCTAACATTCGGCTTCACAACCCTATATGCTTGAAAGTAATATAAATGCACACATATTACCGCTAAAACATGATAAAAGTAATGATCATCATAAGGAAAGAACACTTCGCATTCTTATCACACAAGCAGTTATCATTCATATCGTTGGTAATCATTATCGTCCATCTTTTTTTTGTTATGACCTGTACTTAATGCATCCATGTTGATGTGTTCTCCACAAGTGCATGGATCACATACAAGTAGTAAACTAATACCACGTGAGGGGTAGGGTTGCCGAACCATAGGGACTGGACTTAAAGTACTAATTTATCTTCCAATGTTTAGTTAAACAACAAAAGAGCAATGCCCAGGAGGATTCCTATAAGTTATAGCATGCTTACTTGTCCCAAAAGCCTACCAGTTACATTCTATGGTTTAAGTGTGTGCTCAAGAGCAATGTTGCAGCCATGATTCTTAAATACACCAAGTTTTACTAAGGTAACTGTGGGTTTCTTACACGTTGAGTTTTGCAATCGCTCAAGGCAACTATAACTATGGCAATACACACACCAAGTTTTACCTAAGCAATTTTTCAATTCAAACACATCAAGCTATGTAAACACAAGATTATACACAAGTAGTCAAAGCATGCAAAACAACATAGTTCACATCCCGGGCACCATGGATGGTTGGCCCCTTATGTATGTGTACATCGAGGAAAACAAAGATGAAGAACTAGAGAAAGAAGACATGACTCCCTTCTTCTAAAGATAGTCTTCCTCGTCAAGCTTCGTATGATGAGCATTACTTTTATGATGAGCATGTAGGATTCTTTTGCACATGTGTCATAAGAATGCGAAGTATTCTTTCCTTATGATGAGCATTACTTTTATCAGGTTTTAGAGCTAATACATGTGTATTTGTGTTCTTTTGCGCATGTAGGATTGTGAAGCTAAATATTGAGAAAAGAAGCCAATGTTGATCGTGAATGCACTATTTGATAAAATCTTGGGAAGGAACAAACACGAAGATATAAGTCGGGCTCAAGATATGAGAATGTGTGCCAACCTCCAGGTATTTAAGCGAGTATAATGATGTGGAGGGGCACAGAGGCAGTCACATTTCAGTATCCCGATTTGTGCATTGATAGCAAGATCTTCACCAATGAGGCCTTTTATTGAAGAAGCGACGCGATCTACGGAGTAAACGTGTGCCCGTTTATGTTACCTCAATGGAAAACATTGATTCGGGAGTGTTTCTGGCATGTAACGTAGAAGCTTACTGTAGCAAAAATACTGCAGCAATGGACTGTAGTAGTACTGTTCATAGCTGGCTAAAAATGAGATTTCTAGAGAATTTACACGGGCATGTGGAAATTCCCCATAAGACCATCGACATGAATACTGTGGGGGTTTCTTTGTGGATTACTTGTTTTTATATTCGATTTCATTGTTGATTATAACTAGCTCTATTTAGAGCTAAACCCCTAGTGGGTACTTGGATTTGTGAACCCTAGGATGTATTTGTTTCATTAATCTTCTATTATATTTTCCTTAATTGATGTCTTTAATTGAGTTTCAATCTTGAACGTTTGTTGTATGATTTCTCCCTTAGAGTGACACTAGGGTTGAGAATCTACATTGGTAACCTTTGTGAGTGAGTGACACACCATGAGGATTAGACATTGCAAGATTGCAGAGGGTCTAGAGGGTGAGTCGAGAGATAGCGGAGCATCTCCTTTCCCCTCCGATGTGATATATCCTACCTCCACATTCGAGGAGTTCTTTGCGGTCATAGTAGAGTGAATGGGCTAAGGGATGACCTCCGTTGGGGCATAGTTGCACAGATAACGGAGTGAAACGTTGAAGTGACTTTAGCACCTAGGGCTTAACTGCGACTAGGGGTTTTAAGCCTGGACCTATGGGTTAGATCTATATATTGGAATAGGGTTTATCACTTGGAATCCCTAGAGTGTCTTGCAACTTTACACAGTGTGAGGTGTTGAGATTGATGAATCCGCCGGGACATAGTGTAGAGTTAGTCACGGTTGACCTTAGGTTTAGGACCGTATGTTTATGGATTTCCATGACTCATTAAGCGTCAATTAGGAGATATAATAGTTGATCCTGCAGTTGAAGAATTGTCCTAGGTGGAACAATATCCGAGTACCCCACTTCTATCAAATGTCTTACCTCTCATCTATTTGTGCTTCTCTCTTTCTTGTTTCTATTATTCTTGTTTTAATTACATTTTGACAAAAAAATCATTATTCCGTCTTCGCTTGGTTAAGTAGCAATAAGTATTTTTATTCCCTACTCTCTGTGGATACGATACCCCATTCACTTTGGAATTTATTACTTCGACAAACCCGTGCACTTGAGGGTCACAAGCAAGGGGCGTTGTCACAAAGATTTCCAGGGGGAGCTGGCACAAGCGTGCTTCAACCATGTTTGGCCTGGTGACACTCTCCTGCAAGCTTTATCACTTGGTCATCATGAGGCTGAGATATTTAGGGGGATAGAGCATGACTGTGCTTTACCCATGCTAAGCTTGAACACTTAGCCAAATCTCCAATCTTCACTCCTTTTGTATCCTGATTCACTTCTAATTACTTCGAGCTCCCCAATTCATGCATCATTAACAAACATACCCAAAATAGCACCTAATGTATACAAAAATATGCTAAGAGGTAAGCAAAAGCATGAATTTAGAGTAAAAAAACATGATATGATTTGTACTCACCACATGCGCTGTCTTAAATCAAATAAATAATGCATTCATCCAAAAATTTCATTTCCACTGCCTTCACTACTTCCTTCTTGTTTGCATTCAGCCTACGTTGAGGTAGGGCAAAGAGTCAATGACCATTTTCCATCACGATCTTATGAGTGTAAAAGGTGGGGCTAATTTCCTTGATGTCTGATATATTCCAAGCAATGGCTCTCTTATGCTTTTGCAAATCTCTAATAGTTGGTTATTTTGTTCCATAGCCAAACCTGCAGTAGTGATCACTTGGAGCTGTGATTCTGTTTTCAAAAAGGCATACTCCAAGTGATCCGGTAATATCTTCAATTCCAAGTTTGGCGGCTCCTCAATAGATGGTTTGAGTCGATTATCCATGTTCAATGTGACTTTAGTCATGTTCTCTTCTGCCTTTGGAGTCAGATCATCATTGTCATCATCATTTAACTCATAGGCTTCGGTTTCCTCCTTGATGATGTCTTTTTTCTACAAACCGTCAATTCCCCGAAAGTCTTCTATAGCACTGCTCACTGTTCTCTTCTCTACTATATTTATGAACTGATTGAACATTTCCTGCTAATCTATTTCTTTATGCTACCCAAAGCAAATATCAGATGTAGAGTCTGGCTCAACTGCATTGACGTGTTGTGCTTAAGAATTTTGCATTATATGGTGTTAAATCCACTGATTAAGCAGGGTTAGTACCCTCTTCAACTGACCCTTCATTCCTGGCATGAAAAGAAAGTTGTTAACAGTATTGTGTAGCAACGATAGACATATGTGACAACTGAATTTACTGAGGTAAATAATAATAAAACATATGTTAAATGGCTAAGATACTAAGCTACAAGTTTTCCTAGAATCTCTTGACTGTGTTCCCCGGCTACGGCGCCAAAAATTTAATGGACACGTTATTGTTGTCGAAATTATGCAAGTATGCACTTAATACTACAATTGGTTCATTTTACGGCAAGTGCACGGAACATCAAGTAATAACTCGTGGATGAACACAGGACCGTATTTCCCTATGAATGGTGCGAGAATCCTATTACTTCCTTTCACTTAATCAATAACCTAATCATTTGCGCTCTTTCTTTAGTTTTACTTGTACAACACTATTAAACAATACAATTAGAGACGACATTCAGTAGACATAGAAGGAGTTGGGAGTATGTACTATAATCATTTTGATTATTAATTATGATAGGCGTTAAGTGTCAATCGTGTTCTAGGTTTGAATCTGGGGAATTCAAAGGCCCAATAGGCCTAATAATCCATGGCGACTAGGTTTAAATCACAAGAAACTTAAGATGGAATATCTTCCACCCCAACCTCCTATCTTTGCCTTAAGAACCAGAATCCCACGAGAAGAGACCAATCAGACCCTAAGCCTAAGGGATAATCAATCCCTAATCCAGAAACCTAGCTATGCCAAACTTCTTAGAACATGCATAGATCTATCATGGCATGGGTGTCATCAATATTGGGTGTATCCTCCTCATTCACACCAACATCTAATAATCAATTAAGAACATGCAATGATTACAAAAACTAGAACAAATTATATTAATCAATCAAGATTAATAAATAATATCCGAGAGATGTAGCCATACAATTCTACTCGAATTAAGTTCTTATGGATCATACAAAATAAAGCATCAAAGCACAAGAGAACCACAAGACCAAATAAAGAATAAATATGCGTTTAATGAATTCCTAGACTAACTCCCTCCAATAGTTCTTCAAAGATAGGGATTAGAGGATCCCAGGTTTGTCTGATGACATGTGTCACTCATGCCTCTTTGATGATGATCTTTGAATATGCCTGTCACGTGCGATCTTCTCTAATGATGCCCATTGACGTACTATCGAGAAAACCTCAAGAATTCATTAGAATAAGGAAGCAACATTGTCTCCGGCTGCTCAGATGTCTAGAAATCCGGCCGTCCTAACATCTTCGACAAAAGAGTCTCCCCGAATTTAGAGAATATTAGGATATTTATAGTAATCAGCTCAGCAACGACCTCACCATAGGTATTGTGATACCTATTGTGAGTAAGTTGTTGCTTGGCCTCCAAGTTGCATCCTGGCATGGTCTTTGAGTGTTATGCATTTGGACAACGACCATTGAGAGGAAGTTATGGTTTCTATCCTGCTTCTAGTGAGCTCATGCTGCCATGGCTTGATCATGCTAGTGTTGAGTATAGACAACGGCCGTTGAGTGTTGCCATAACACCCGTTATGAGTCATGGTGCAACATTGATTCAGTAACTTGCTTCATTTTGCTTCGAAACATCAGCGAATTCACTTCTTTCTTTGTAAAATAGAAATAAAGGTCTTTGTGAACAAAAGAATGAAAATTTGTCCCAATGAGATGCTAAACAAGTATAAATTTTATGCTAGATGCAGTGTAAATGATATAAAAAATATGATCTGTTTATCGCTTGTCAAATATGTAACCTTTGAACTTCATTCCTAATTGTTTTTCATCGGATTCTTGGTCATTGGCACTCATCTCTCATCTCATTCTCTTTCCTTAATCTTCCTCTTCTACATTTGAGTGTTTCCAAGTAGGATTGGGCCTATTTTAAAGCTTCTCGCCGGCCGGTTTCTCCATTTTCTTCTTCGCACCAAAGGTAATCTTTATTTCATGTTTTTTGAGTCCATTGATTAATTTGTTGCATGGGAATAACTGCATGAATATTTAGAAATTCTTGAATGATGGTTTAGAATTGAATTTTGTAAATTTTGGAGCTTTATTGTATTGTTGGAACCCTTACGGCTTGAGCAAGTGGCTTATGGCTGTATGGTCACTGTAAAGGTCACTTTCCCCGATGCTTATTGTCATAAGCCTTCTCGTAAGAAAGCCGTTAGGATTACAGTGTTGTTTAAATTTCGTATTTTTGCATTCTAAACTTTGTATTTTTTTATGCAGGATGGTTAGTGAAAAGAATTTCTTCTGAGTCGACATCAACCTAGTGGTGGGATGGTAGGAGCTCTTATACCTGTTTAGTTTGGTTGAGGTCACCCCATACACCTAGGCTACGCATTGGTAGATTTCATTTCTCATCAGGGCCAGTACATATACCTGGGTGCGATCTTTGCCGGTCCATACATTACACACTCATCAAAGGTCAGGGACTGGGAGATCGACTCTAGCGTTAGGAGATTGTAAGCGGTGCGACATTCCTTGGCATGGATATATTGTGACTGATATGGATGGTCATGCACCATGGCTTTAGATGGGTCCTCACCAGTAGTTAGATAGAGCAAATACCATCAGTGGGGGTGAGGTAGATAATGAGGAGTTAAATAATTAGTCTGATAGTGAATCATCCTTACCATTGGCCACTTCACCGGTGAGTGCAACCAGATCTCCAGCAGTTCCTCCCCGCCGACTTTCTAAGGTTCAGGAGCTGCGAG
This sequence comes from Dioscorea cayenensis subsp. rotundata, assembly GCF_009730915.1. NCBI lineage: Eukaryota > Viridiplantae > Streptophyta > Magnoliopsida > Dioscoreales > Dioscoreaceae > Dioscorea > Dioscorea cayenensis. Next base: position 45,628 of record NW_024088438.1, read on the forward strand.
ATGAGATATGATGGTTGCAAGAGGGCTAGAAGACCATACTCGTGACCCAGGCACGGATGAAGGCTGACCCTTGTAGTGCAATGACTTTATTATCACAGCTGGTAACTCCTCTAGCTCCAGCTACTCCTGCATCGACTCCTCCTTCTTCCTTTCATCCATCGACAAAGTCTGCACCCTCAGACGACGTCGAGTATTAGCTTTATTTTATTTAATTAAATTTTTATCTTCCCAAACATTGTATTCAGTATTTTTACTAAGGGTTGGCCCTGCCAAGTCTATACTTATTTTGAGACTTCTAGTGGACTTTATTTTCTGTTTTGTTGTTTTTATTTTTGTTGAGCTTTAATATTTTTCCTTTATACTTCATAGGACTTATTTGTACCACCCACCATCCTAAATTATAAAGGGGATGCTCACTCGGTCAATTCTTGACCATGAGTGACCCCTAAACTACTATCGCACAACCATTGACACACTAGGCCGGTTACAAGCTTCGATGATTTCACATTTGTGAACTGAGGAAGTAATCATATTCCACTACCTTCCTACTATTGTTTGCATTGCCTTGAATGCTTCTCTTTTACACACATTGAGGACAATGTATGATTTAAGTGTTTGGGAAGGTTTAAGTTTCATAGCAAACTTAATTACAAGCTAAGTGTGACTTATGACAAGGTTTTGATATGTAGAGGAGTTTCCTAGTATTATTAAGGACACTAGTGAGTTTGTTCCATTTTGAGTCCTATTTATTTTAGTATGTCATCTATTCTTGGTTATTCACCTAATCAGAGCGCACAATTTCTCTATTGTACGACTTAGACCATGTTGGACTTCCTTTAGTTGTATTCGTTGTACTTCTTGGGGAGAAAAGTTTTTGCAAATTTGAAAGAATTTGTTTCAAAATAGAAAAGCGGAAGTTGAGAAAGTGACAATGCCCTTTGCGTGTGACCCGCAAGTGCATGAGTTTGTCGAAGTAATAAATTCCCAGGTAAGTGAGATATTGTATCCATAGGGAATAGTGATTAGAAACACCAAGATTTCTATTTAACTATGATGAAGATGAGTCAATGATAGTGTGAATAAAATTTATGTAAAAAGAACTAAAAGAAATATGAAAGAGAGGCACAATAAAATGAGAAGAAAGACAATCGATAGAAAGTAGGGTACTCGGACATTGCTCCAACTAGAATTATTGTTTCAAGTGCAAGACCAACTATTATGTCTCTTAAATGATGCTTAACGAGTTGTGGAAATCCTAAAATACACGGACCCAAATCTAAGGTCAACTGTAACTAACTCTACACTATGCCCAGGCAGAGAAATTGCTCAATATCAACATCTCACACTGTGTACATTTGCAAGAAGCTCTAGGGATTCCAAGTGATAAATCCTATTCCTATGTACAGATCTAATCCTTTGGTCTAGGCGAAAGACCCCTAGTCACAATTAAGTTCCACGTGCTAAAGTCACTTCAACGCTTCACTCTATTGCTAGCACAATTAAGCCCCAGTGGAGTTCATCCTTTAGCCATTTACTATAATGTGATCGCAAAGAACTCTTGGAACATGGAGGTAGGATAAATCACAATGGAAGGGAAAGGGAGTGCTCCGCTACCTCTCTACTCACCCTCTCAGCCCTCTCTAATCAAGCATTATCTAACCCTCATGGTGTGTCACGCATCCACAAAGGCTACCAAGATAGATTCTCAACCCTAGTGTCATTCTAAAGGAGAAATCATTCAACAAGAATTAAAGATTGGAACTCAATTAAAGACATCAGTTAAGGAAAACATAATAAAAAGTCAATGAAACAATAACATCCTAGGGTTTATAAGTCCAAGTACCCACTACAGGGTTTAGCTCTCCATGGGTTTAACAAGTTGCCTGACTTGGTTCTCAAGTGCTTGGATTGACGTTTGAACACTCTTTTAGTACATCAGAATAAGCTCATCAAGTTTCTTTTTTCATTATGCGTAAAACGTAGCTCTGTGCCGATCATAAACCTTGCTAGAATATCTTCAGTGGTGAAAATTCTTTTTGGTTGTTGTTGGGGCTGAAATTGAGAAACTTGGGGTTGATATGGACCCAATTGTTGTGGATAGGTTGGGGTTGCTCTCATGGCCAAAACTTTTTTCAACCTTTCTTCAAGTGCATAGGTATTCGGGGTGCTCATGCGCATTTGTTGCTCAAGTGCATAGATTTTCGAGGCCAAGAGCTTTTCTTGAAGATCCAGGGCCGTATCATTTTGGCATGCTCTCTTGGCATCTAATTCTTCCATTTCTTTCTCAAGTGCATACATCTTAGCACCCAATAATTTTTCCTTGAAAAATCCAGTGGCTGGATCACTTTGGTATGCTCTCTTGGCATCTAATTCTTCCATTTCTCTCAAGTGCATACATTTTTAGCGCCAAGCAGTTTTCTTTCAAAGTCCATGGCCCCTGTGTAAATAGATAAAACTAACAAAAAAATAAGCTATCACAGAAAACACGAAAGAAACAAAATAAGTAAATATGCACAAAATGGTAAAATGACACATACAAAGACAAATATTCACAACGACAAAGATAAATAACTAGAGCAGTGAGCTAAAGGTTTTCCTAGCATTCTTGGAAGTCCCCGGCAACGGCGCCAAAAACTTGGTGAAATCCGCAAGTGCACTGGTCGTCAGGTAATACCTGCAGGCGTGACACAGTGGGTCGATTCCCCTAGGGTCCCAAGAGCTGCTATTACTCCCCTAGATGACACCTGCCTAGTCTACCAAATATAGGACTAAAAACAAGATAAGGAAAAATAACAAAGAGAAAAACTATAAACACAAGGACTAAGGCTCACCACACAAAACATACTAAGGAAGCAAGTAACAATGGAAGTGCGAGGTCCCCGAGCGAGGATCCCCTGGACTACTAAAGCTAGATGGATGCTAGAATTACAAAGGCAACGGTGGTTGGACCAAGAGACATCCAAAAATAGATCACCCCGATGGTCACGGCGGTAATCCCTAATCCAATAAGAGTATTGGCTCGGAATCTCTTCCCGACCAAATCCTCCCACGATCGCATTACAATTAGGGGAGATCTCAAATTAGGGCCGAAACTCAACCTAGGTACAACCCCTAATAGTTGAGGGGTATGAAATACCCAATGGTCATGGTGTATTCATACATATATCCCTTCCAAGCTTGGTGAGTCTAACACTAGGGCAATGGTCATGCAACCTAGTATTGTCTAAGTATGGATATACAGAGTTCTCATGCATACCCAAGCATTCAAAAAGCACCAAACAAGGATCACAAAACCACACAAATACCATAAATGTAAATCAAAAGCATCTATACTAAGAAGTTCATCCTAAGGTTCACCGGATGCCCGTGACCTTGGGAGTCTAGTTCGTCATCAACAAAGGAGCAAGTGTAGAAGATAAGAGATACAAAGAAAAAGCTCATAACAAACTCCCCTAAGATGAAGACTAGAAGGTGGTGATGAGAACTCGCTCGGATCCGCTGCCGGTGAGCTCCTAGATCGCTTTTCCTTGAGTGTAACCTTCTTCTCCCTTCGATTTTGCCCCTCGATCTGCCTTCTCCCGCAGCCTTGAAGCTCTAGAGGATGATGGTGGAGAGTGGTGGCCAAAAAGTCCCTTTAATTGATGCCCCAACAAGCCTTTATATATGCCCGTATCCCGATCGGTAAACGGGTCAAGATACCGCCGTATGCCGACCCCTCGGAATTTCAGCTCACCGAGAAGCCCGCGATGAGCTACAGTGACTGCTACAGTGAATTGCTGCAGTGACGCTGCTGCAGTGATCCCGGCCCGGAAACGCCGCTTTGTTGCTGAATTCATCCCTAATCGCATCGCCGAGGCCCCAAGGCTTCAAATGGGCCTGAAATGTAAAAATAACACAATTTAAACCAATAGGGCATCGATTCAACAAATAAATATAAAGAATCATACAAAACAAATACATGCAGAATACGTACTTTTAGACGTTTATCATTATGTAAAGCCATCACCTTATGCATAGGAAGTTTTTTTTATGTGATTGTTTGCTCTTGGAAGTCTTCTAGGTTTAAAGAAGTGAAGTAGAGAGTTCTAACACATTGCTATTTCCTATATTTTCTTGTTTTCTTTTGCTCTCATTCACACACAAACACCTCACTATTCAGGCTATTTCAGATCTAGAGTTTTTACTAGTACTCAACTTTTTCTCTGGGGACCGACACTCTGCATTTATGAATACTTTTTTAGGCGATTAGCACATACACTTGCGTCCCTATCAAGCTTCTTTGCTGGCTTAGAAGAAAAGACCCAAGGCATCGACCTCAGGTATGACTATTGTGGAGGAGACATCTACTCCCACGGTCTTCTCAATACGTATAGTGTATTGGTCCGTTCCTGTGGAGTTAGCGTTGGAAGAGAAGGTTCAGGGGATGTTCCAGTTGTGTAGCTAGAGACGGCTCTTCTTCTACAAGGAATAGACCTACAAAGAAAGCACCCTCGAGGTCCTATCTACCTTCAAGGTGTATAGAGGCTTAATGGTGTTTGATAGAGCCAGCTCTATCAGATTTTTGTTGTTTAGGGAGCAGAGACAACTGTCTTTCACAAAGTTCGCTCTACTGTCTTGGATATATGACACGGACTTCACCAGCACCCGATAGTATGAGCAACTTTTGATATATTTTCCTCAAGGTATTATTGCCGATGAAGTTTAGCAGCATCTGAGTCTGGGACGCAGTTATGAGCCAGGCCATACCAAGGCCTCGTTCCTCAACCATAAGGCTCCTCGGTATGCTCATGTTATCATGCCCTATTATTTTGCAGGTAGAGCTAATAGCATCGAAGTGGTGGGCCAGCAGGAGCTCCTATTTATCTATATCCTTATGGATAACTGTGCCATCCACTTAGGTCATGCGCTAGCAGACTTCATCATTTATCAGGGCAAGGGTATACCTCTATGTGCGATCTTTGCGGATCCCTATACACATGATTGATATGAGGGATGGGACTAGAGGATTGACTTTAAGGACAAGAGGTGTTAGGCATCACATCTTCTTTCGGACATGACACTCTATGGTTGATGTGGATAGTGATGCGCTGTGGCTCTAGATTGATCCTCAACCCTATCCCTACCTAGCAGCCACCTGAGGTGGGGGTGATGTAGAGGATGAGGAGTGGGACACCAGCGCCCTTTTTTTGCGGGTACTAAGAGTCCTCTCACTACCAACCAGCAGACATCATAATCTGACTGGGTCTTGCCAGTACTGACACTAAGTCATCCCTTCCATCGGCCACTAAGCCAGCTTGTCCTGCAAGCAGATCAAAGATACAGGAGTTGCAGACTATTGTGCTGCAGTTACAGGAGGGTTAGTGGACCATTATACCTACCCATGCACAAAACAAGGCTGACCATGGCCGTGCCCTCGATATTCTTACATGACTGGTCCCTCTTCTACAAACAAAGTCTGCACCATCAGATGCCGCTGAGCATTAGCTTTATTTCATTTTATTTCAATTTGCTTCTCAAACATTGTATTTAGTATTTTCAGCAAGGGTTGGCCCTGCCTAATTTGCACACATTTTGAGACTATTAGTGGATTTTTATTTTCTGTTGTTTAATTCTTATTTTATTGACCTTTAATGTTTTTCTTTTACATCTCGCAGGACTTGTTTGCAACACCCACCATCCTTAATTATAAAAGGATGCTCACTCAGTCACTTCTTGACCTTGAGTGACCCCCAAACTGCTAGGACACAACCATGGACACACTAGGTTGGTTACAAGCTTCAATGATTTCACATATGTGAACCGGGGAAGTAATCATATTCTACTATCTCCCTACTATTGTTTGCATTACCTTGCATACTTCTCCATTACACACATTAAGTATGATTTAAGTATCGGGAAGGGGTTTAAGTTTTATTGTAAACTCTATTACATGCCAAGTGTGACTTATGATGGTGATTTGATATGTAGAGGAGTTACCTAGTATTATTGTGGACACTTGCAAGTATATCCCATTTCGAGTCCTATTTTTTTAGTGTGTTTGCTATTCTTAGTTATTCACCTAATTAAAGCACACAATTTCTCTATTATAGCGACTTAGACCATGTTGGACTTCCTTTAGTTATACTCATTGTACTTCTTCTGGAGAATTTTTTTTGCAAATTTGAAAGAATTTGTTTCAAAATACAAAAGCGAAAAGTTGAGAAATGGAAAGAGCTACCCCTATTAGAAATGTGAAACTACTCTCGATAAGTAGGATACTATGTATGCCTTGACGAGGAGTGACCTACCTCTATAGGTCAGTGAAAGCTACTGTATTCATTTAGTAAAAGATGTGGAAAGAGCTAACTCTCTTGTAATTGTGAAAGCTGCTCGTTTAATGTTCACAGGAAAAGAGCTACTTTGGGAAATGTGTGAAGCTACCACCTTATGCATAAGAAGTTTTTTTGTGTTATTGGTTGCTCTTGAAAGTCCTCTTAGTCAAAAGAAGTAAAGTAGAGAGTTGTAACACACACCATGATAATGTTGAATAGAATGTTCACTATTTTGGGGACTTCAAATTTTTAGCATTCTTGTATTGTAGAAACCTAAATTACATGTGAAACTCCTAAATTCTTTAATGCCCTAGGTAATTCACTTCCTCCACTTGGTGTGTAATGTTCTATTTTTCATGAAGACAAGCAAAAACATAAGTGTGGGGGAATTTGATGAGTGTACAATGTTCATATATTTAATATCAATTAATACACTCAATTAGCATGTATTAGAACCATAATGTGGAATTCGATGATAAATATTCTATGTTCTGCATTAACAAGATTAGGGTAGTGCTTAAAGATGAGGGAGAGCCAAAGGAAGCATTTTTAGAATTAAAACAATGAAGTTGGAGCTTTTTGACAACATTAAAACAAGAACAAGGCAAACTAGGTAGCTTATAGGTAGCTTACGGTCATCTTTACGCCCGTAACTTAATTCTAGAAGACCTTGCGCGCATACTTATGCTTGTAAGGGTGATTCAAAGTTAAGTCAGAGAATCTTATGGGTAAGACTTACACCCATAAGGATACCGATAAGGACTATTCAGAGGAGCTTATGACCACAACATATGCCCATAAAAATTATTATAAGAAGCAGAACTACGAAGCTTATGGTCCAACACTTACGGTCGTAAGCTGGACTGCAACACAAACAAAAGATCTTAAGTGAGGCTCATGATAATCTTCTACAGCTCCCTTACGACCTAGTCCTTATGCCCGTAAGCAGCATGTAAGTAGTCAGGTATAAATAGAACTTATGATGATTTCTAGGGCATTCTCTATTCTATCTTTCTATTCTTTTGGAGGTAACTCTTGTGGACGAGGTTGAGGAAGAAAAAGGCTGAATCTTTAGTACTTTAATGGTGATTTGGAGAGGGATTTTGTCCTACATTCAAGGAGATTAAAGATTATAGCCTTCAAGTTTACCTTGATAGCATGTGTGGAAGCTTCTTCGATGATTCTTCATCTTAGGGATTTAAAAGTGGGTTTTCATTGATCTCATCTTTTCCTCTATTCTTTGTATCTTAAATTCTTTCCCTCTATTAATAGAGGGTTAATTTGTAGATGTTTGGTTATATTTGAACTCTAGGGCTTATTTCTCTTGACTTTGGTCATTGGATCTTTGATGCTTTAATTGATTCCTTATTTGCAATCATATCTATTTGAGTTTAATTGTGTGAATGAATGCTTGGTTGCTAATAAAGTGAAAGCCCTAGCTATCATACCTTGTATTGCTACTTGACGAGAAGAAATTCCCACCTAGCATAGATATACCGCAATTCGAGAGGATAGTGGGTATATCTCTGGTTAGGGTATTGACACGTCCGTATATGCGTGTAAACCATAAGTGCACGAGTGTCGAAGTAATAATCTCAGATGAGTAGGTATCGTATCCACAGAGAGTAAGGAATAAAGACACTTAAGTTGTTTCTTAACTAATGTGGAAGATAAATAGTGATATGTGTGACAAGATTCAATTCTCAAAAGTAAAAACAACAAGAAAGAGAGCACAAGTAAAGGAGAAGGTAAGGCGATCGATAAAGATGGTGTACCCGGGTATTGTTCCACCTAGGATAATCGTTTCAAGTGCAAGAAACCTCTATTATGGTTTTTAATTAATGCCATAGTGAGTCGTGGAAATCCTTAATTGCATAGTCCCAAATCTAAGGTCAACCATGCCTAACTCTATACATGTCCCGGAGGAAAAATCGAACAATCTCAACACCTCGCACTCGTTTAGAATTGCAATGAGCTCTAGAGATTCCAAATGATAAACCCTATTCCTATGTATAGAACTAACCCGTTGGTCCTGGTGAAAGATCCCTAGCCACAATTAAGCCCTAGATGCTAAAATCACTTCAACGTTTCACTCCGTTGGACTCGCAACTAAGCCCCAGCGGAAGGTCATCCCTTAGCCCATTCACACTACTATGGCCGCAAAGAACTCTTGGAACATGGAGGTTGGATAGATCACACCGGAGGGGAAATGGGACGCTCTGCAACCTCTCGACTCACCCTCTCAACCCTCTCCAACCTAGCTTTGTCTAACTTTTATGGAGTGTCACTCACTCACAAGAGTTACCAGGAAGAACTCTCAACCCTAATGTCACTCTAGGGGAGTATTCATACAATCAAGTATACAAGATTGGAACTCACAATAAACATCGATTACTTGAAAGCATAATAAAGAGATTCAATAAAACGAATACATCCTAGGGTTCACAAATACCCAAGTACCCACTAGGGGTTTAGCTCTCCATAGAGCTAGATACAATCAATGAAATCGAATGGGAAAAAAAAAGCATCCATACAAACCCCCTCATTAGTCATGGTGATGGTCTTGTGGAGAGTCCTCTACTCGTCGAAAGGGTCCCTTTGTCCGGCCTAGGATACACCTCGCCGGATCGGTGCCGACGAAAGCTCTCCCACTAACCTTCTTCCTAACGGCGCGCGATATTAGAGCCGTAGAACCTCTCCAAAGCCCTAGCCAATACCTCTAAAAATCCTAGCCGCAGCCTTCTCTCAAGTTTGGGAAAAGATGGAGAAAAGAATGTCGAAATCGGCATGAAAATCGCCTTTTAAAGGGCCGGAATCGGGATTTCACACGCCCGCATGAGGGTCCATGTGATTTTTCACACGGTGTGTGGAATTTCCACACGCCGTGGATTCTCCGCTTTCTCGCTTTCGCCGGCTAGAATAGTAATCGTGCAAGATTCTTGCTACATTACCCTACTATAGTACCGGCCTGAAATACTCCTGAATCCATACTTTCGTCGAGGTAACGTAAACTCGCACATGTTTACGTCGTGGATCGCTTTGCTTCTTCAATAACGGACATGTTAGTGAAGATCTTGTTCTATATGCACAAGTCGGAATGCTTGAATGTGACTGCCCTTGTGCCCCTCCAAATAGTTGTGCTAACTCGAATACGAGGAGGTTGGCACACATTCCGGCATCTCGAACCCGACCAATGTCTTCGCGTTTGAACATTAACAAGATTTCCTTCAAATTGGTGCATTATGACCCAGATTGGCTTCTTTCTCTCATATTTGGCCTCACAACCCTACCTGCATGAAAGTAACATAAATACACCCATATTAGCATTAAAACCCGAGAAAAGTAATGCTCAACACAAGGAAAGAACGCTTCGCATTCTTATCGCACAAGCACTTATCAAACTCCCCCACACTTAAGCTTTTGTTTGTCCTCAAGCAAATATTAAAACATCAAAGCATAGACAAAGGAAATATTGGAAGTGGTTGGCCTTAGGTTCACCAAAGCATACAAAGAGTGCATTCTACAAGTACGGGAAATTTCAACACTAAATACGAAAAATCAATGCTCTAGCTAAAAACTTGAATCAAAAAGGATGACAAACCCGAAATAGTGTAAGTGTGTGAACTCACTCAAGTCAACCCAAAGTATACTCCTCAAAGTTCTACCTATAAGGGACTTATTTATCTACAAAAGGTAAAAAGAATTCAAAAAGGGTAGTAGCTTCACACATCCTCTGAGGTAGCCCTTTTCAAAGGGGCCGCTAAGGTGGCTTTCACACTTTCGAGGTGGTAGCTCTTTCTAACGGGGTGGTAGCTTTCACACATCCCATGAGATAGCTCTTTCTCTCATTAGGGCATAACTAGTATCCAACTTATGAGAGTAGCTTCATATATCATAGGTGGTAGCTCTTTCCACCCAACAAGCACAACTAATCAACAAAACTATTTTGTTCTTTCTTTTCATTTTTCCATTTTTTTCAGAATTAACACAAGAAACAACTAAAACTAGTCCCTTATACATCAAACGTGAGTTTCCAAAAGAGTTCAAAGAGTGAGTAGTGCAACAAGTGTCAATAGGGAAAAAATTCCTAGAAATTCAAGCAAAAACTAGAACATGAAAACATTAAATGTTAAAAATTCTCCTAAACTCAAGAATAGAATCAATGCAACTAAGGTGAACCGCCATTGGCTATGTGAGCATGTATATCAATCAAAACTAGTATAAAAGAGATGTGTGCACTATGAAACTTCCCCCCCCCCAACACACACACACACACATTTAAGTTGTACATTTTCCCTAATGTACACATGCAAGATCATTCATAATGTAAATCAATTAGATTCAGATGTGGTAGATGCAATCAAAACAATACTCTCCTGACTCCTAGTGTTGCATTTGATGGAGCTAAGTCCTTGGGAGTGTTGTTCCAAAGGATTGTGAAGCTCACACGGCCAAGTGCCGAAACAACTTGGCCGTGCCCATGACAAAGTCTCAATTCCCATGATGAAAACACCATCTACACGCATACACGAGGGGGTTAAGTGAAGCTTAATAAAAATAAAAATAACTCGAGTATATTAAAGATAAGACAATGAATAAAACTCGAGATACAAAATAAACTCAGAACGAAGTCCTTCCTGAGTATACAAGTCCAAAATAAAATGCGGAAGTAAAAGACGAGGAAAATAAAATCAAGTGTCATTGTCACGCTCTGGATCTGCTGCTGGTGATGAAGTACATGGTGGGTCATCTAGTACCGGAATAGGGGATGGAGGTGCCGGAGAAACTGAGGGGGCCTGAGGAGTCCTCGGCCACAAGACAAATGACAAGCCGACGTCTCGCTCTAAGATATGCTCGTGAATGTGTTGAACGCGCCATGTACTCCGTGATACTCGCGGCGCCTACATAGCCCCTAATATCGGCAATCTTTGCCTCGGGCCTCATACTCCTCGTCCGTATGACTCCCTACAGCCCTTGAGCCTCCTCAAAGTGATCTTGGGCTCGAGATGGTGAAAACATGCGCACGAAGGGTGCGTCCTCTATCACCGGAGGTGCCCTCGCCCTATAGGTGCTAACTGAGCCTCGAGGACAGGCTGGGAAGCCTCAGCATCATCTCCCTCCTCCTCGGCTATCTCTTAGATCGGTAGAACCAGAGCATAAACCCCTGTGTGAACCCTACGGACCATGCCCATCAATCTCATTGTCTCCAGGCTGAGGGGCGCAGGTATACTCGTCTTCTCGGCCCCGTGAATCGAGCCCAAGAGACCCATACCCGGAGCTAATCTCGTAATGTATGGACCCGAAGATCGCTCCCCAACTCGGCATACCGCCCCTCGATGTCGAATGTACTCAAAGTGACTGATATGCCCTAGATGGATCGGTGTGCGCCGCATCATCGAATACAAGCATGTAGCTCCTCGTAGGCTCGTAACATCAGCTTCTATCACCACGGCCATTCACCGACCTGCTCATGATGACATGTAGATATTGGTACACAGGTCGGGTAAGGCACGTGGCCTTGGACACCCCAGGCTCATACTGGCCCTAACCACTTAATACTCTGTGAGCTCTCTATGGAGTCAGGGCTCCAGGATAATCTGTCGGTAACTGAGAGTACTTATAAGTATCTGTAAATGCCTCCTCATACAAGTCGAGCTGAGCTGAAAATTGAGTGATACTCAGACTATAGTGATGTCTAAATGCTCTGAATTAAATAGTGTCAAGGTCACTGAATCTCGCATAGGATCTGTTACACTCGAATAGCGACGGAACCTCCAGTGTAAGCTCCCGGATGACTGGCTTTCTAACCGACAATAACTGCCTCCTACCACCCACTGAAACAAGTGCCTCAATCTCATCAGCGAACTCATCCCCCTACTGCAAATCTCTCAATATACTCATGTCCAAGAACTGAGTCTGTCCAAACTAAAGTCTCGACAGATGCTCAAAACGAGCCGGTCGCTCCGGGATAGTGAATCTCATGCTCTGGACTCGTGGAGACGACTCGCGTGTCGCTATCACCTACTTTTGACTCAAGTGCAATAGTCTCAGAAAAATTGAAAGATAATTGATCAAAACAAGTTAATTAAACATAGTTGCAGAAATCCACACTGGCCGCAGTAGCATTTTCGCGACGCCTGCTGGTTCCACGCTGCCATGAACAAACGCACGCCACGCTTTAAACTCCACAAATGCACCATTACAACACTTTTACTTCGTTCTAAATATAAATAATCATTCTAATTGAAGAAACGAAGCATTATTGACTTGTTTCATTCTAAATATAAGCATACCATCGAGTTGAGAAAGCTTTGAAAATGGCCAGAAAAACCAAGCAAAATCTTCCCAAATTGGCGATATGAGGTCGGGAAACAATATAGAAGTGCTCTCAGACAACCGGAGGATATTAGGGTGAAGAGGAACGATAATCCTTTTAAAAGGACTCATGCCTCTTGGAGTTCTATACATCCGCACGGGCGTGTGGAAATTACACACGCCGGTGTACCACCACAGGAAAGCTTCAGTGGGCAGCAGACGCCCTGCGGTGCCTCGAAAACACTCACCGCCTCGAACGCAAAATACATGGGCGTGAGAAAAATATCCACGCCCATGCGCCCTACCCACTGTGGGCAGCCGACGCCCCCTATGGTCGCCTCCGACATCCGAGAAAAATTGCTAAGTGTTCAAGACGCCTCGTGAAAAATTCCACACGCGTGGAATTTATAGCTCCAACTCACAAGTGCAAGCGCACTGCGACTCTTGGGATGAAGAGAGCTCTCGCAGAGATTCGCACGAACGCATGGAAATCACTCCACACCCGCTACTTTTCGCAAGGTCGCCACAGTGGACGGCCCCTGCAGTGCTTTCGGGAAAAATCGCCAATCGCTAGACTCACACGCCTGCGGGAAATTACCCACCGGGCGCAGAGGATTGTGATGAATGCTCACTGTGGGCGCAGTCCACCCCGTGCCTTCTCTAGATGAGCTCGTAATACAAAAACCACGGAGTGTGTTAATTCCACACGCACGCAGTGTTTTTCTCCGGACGCTTAGAAAAATTCTCGTAGCTCGCAGAAAATTCTAAACATGTTTACACACTCAGAGCATGCACTATTATGCAAGTTGTACCAGTGAAAAACATGAGAAATAGCTCAAATGACCAAAACTTTGCCAAATTCACATGAAAACACACGATGAACTTGAAAACCCAAGATAAAATCACAGCAGAAATATAAAACATCAAGACACAAACACTCAACAATTTATTCAAGCAACACTAAACTACCAAATTAAGAAAATAGTAAACACTTGGGTTGCCTCCCAAGAAGCGGTTGTTTAACGTCACTTAGCCTGACATACCTTCTCTTACTTCACGGGGGCTCATAGATGAAAGTTTCCCTCTTACCCATGGCTTGGAAACATGATGAGCAAAATCTCTTGAGGGTAGAGGGTGAATTGTCGGGCTTGGGACCGCCTAGCAATGATTTACCCAGTTTTTTCGATTCACGCACGTCATTAATAGCCTTGGAGCATTTACGGTGGCGTCTCCTAGCCCTCTTCAATTTCCGGAGCACCTTCTTCAAGATCCCCGGAGTAGATGGTACTTTTTCCGTCGAACCAAGCATCATGATCTCTTCATTGTCCTCCTCTTGGTCGAACAAGCCTTCGTATGGATCCGTATTGAACATTTCCTGTATGTATTCATCAATGATAAATGTCTAAATGTACGTATTATATACGTATCGATGCGCATGTTTATTGTATTTTATTGAGAACTTGATGCCTTTTTTATGGTTTAATCATTTTATTTCATATTTCAGTGCACAAAAAGAAGCCTAGGTGAGCTCAATGACGGAATGTAAGAAGAAATCGACATCGAAAACGCTATTTTTTGGACCCCGGCACCGTAGAATGCAATCAGTAGCAGCCCCGAACATGAAAAATTTCAGAAAAAGTCTAAGTCTCGATTTCCTTACAAAAGATATGACCATCCTTGCGGTCAAGATTGTGAGGGTGATGCCACCCATGTGGTAGCCCCGAGTTCATCCTTTTATAAGCATTGTTAGGGTTTCTTGTGAAGAGAGGAAGCCTTCTTCTTGGAGCTCACCACCACCACACCAAATCAGAGCTAGAAGTAAGGTTTTGAGGGTAGTTCCATGGAGGATTCGGTGAGGAGAGCGCGATTTTTGTGCGTAGATCTACCATAGGGCTTTTGTGTAGAGGAGGTTGAAGACAAGGGAAGCCACCTCTTTGTGTGGCGCCTTTTGGAAGCTTCTTCGGCCTTCATTCTTTGAGGAAGTGTTTTTATGTTTTGTTTGGTTGTTTTTCATGGATTTCTTGTTGTATTTGATGACTATGAATCATCGAAAACCCCAAGGTCACCGGATGTAGGTGAACCTTGGGGGTGAACTTATGCTTGTATGGATGCTTGGTTCTTTCTATTATTTTTTTGGCTTGTTTGTGATCCTTGCCTGGTGTATTTGAATACTTTGGTATGCATGAGAACTTGGTGTATCAATTCTTAGGTAATGCTAGGTTGCATGACAATTGCCCTAGTGTTAGACTCACAAAGCTTGGAAGGGAAACCCGTATAAATACACCGTGACCATCGGGTATTTATACCCCTCCAATTCTAGGGTTAAGTATTAGCTTGTATTCTAACCCTAACTTGAGAAAACCACCTTTCCCATTGCAATCGTAGGAGGATTTGGGCGGAAGAGATTCCGTATCCAATACTCGTACCGGATTAGGGGTCAATTGCCGTGACCATCGGGTTGACCTAATCTAGGGTTTTCTCAGTCCAACTAGCCATTTGCATGTTAGTTCTGGCATCCTGCACACTTTAGTAGCCCTTGAGAGGATCCTCATCCACGACCGCTTTCTTCCCTTGATTATCCCCCGTATCTTGCCTTTATTGTTAGCATTTTATTTGCATTTTACTTGTTTAATTGTTTTATCACTATCACATTCAAACTTGGAGGTTAAACAACATAGCGTAGAGGAAGTAAGAGTAGCTTCTCGGGCCCTTGGGAATACGATCCCCTCGTGCTCCCACGAGGGGTATTACTTTGCGATCCCGTACACTTGCAAAGTTTGTGAAGTGTTTGACGTATGGGGGATTGATTTCATGGGCCCGTTCCCTAGCTCTCATGGTAATAAGTTTATTCTGGTAGCAGTTGACTATGTTTCAAAGTGGGTGGAAGCTCAGGCATTTCCATCATGTGATGCCAGAGTGGTAGTAAAATTTCTGAAGAAACTATTCTCCCATTTTGGCGCACCTAGAGTGATCATTAGCGACCGGGGCACTCATTTCTATAACTCTCAATTCGACAAGGTCCTGTAACGGTACGGGGTGTCTCATCATACTTCGACTCCATATCGTCCCCAAATGAGCGGTCAGGTTGAAGTTTCAAATCGGGAGTTGAAGCGAATCTTAGAGAAAATGGTGAGTCATCATCGAAAGGATTGGGCTGATCAGCTTGACGATGCACTCTGGGCTTATATAACGGCTTACAAAATGCCCATTGGAACAACACCATACAGACTAATCTATGGGAAGGCATGCCACTTACCCGTCGAATTGGAGCATAGAGCATATTGATCCATAAAATAGTTAAATTTTGACCCCCACTTGATAGGATGCAAGAGGAAGCTCCAACTTAATGAGCTAGATGAATGGTGAACGATGGCATATGAAAACTCATTGCGCTATAAGGAGAGAGTGAAGGAAAGCCATGACCGACACATCAAACAGGCTAAGTGCTTCCAAGAGAGAGATCAAGTACTACTCTTCAACTCTCGACTAAGGCTCTTTCCCGGCAAATTGAAATCACGGTGGCATGGATGATATTCAGTCACATATGTGTTCCCTCACGGCACCGTCGAGATATCTCATCCACAAAATGGAACGTTCAAGGTCAATGGTCAACGATTGAAACATTACTTTCCGGGTAACAACACTTTGCTAGAGAATGGACGTAACTCTCCACCATATGTCCCACCATGATCATGAGGTAAAACACGTCAAGCTAACGACGTTAAACAAGCGCTTCTTGGGAGGAAACCGAAGCTTTTGAACTCTTTACCTTCTCTTTTCATATTATTTGAGTGGTTGTGGTTTGTGTTCTTTAGTTTTTGTGTATGTTTGGTAGCCTTGTTCATCGTCTTTCTTATGTTTTTCATCTATGTCATTGAGAATGCCTCGAGTGATTTGATGTTTAGACTCCATGAAATTAAATTCTTGAGTGTTTATGTGCTTAATTTGGCTTTGTTTCATTGTTTTTTAGGTTTGGAGGAGGCTAAGTTGATGAAAATCTGGAAATCACCCGTTTTATGACCGTGAGAGAAGCCATGAGCCATCTAGAGAGCTCTCACGGGTGCCCTTGCGCCCGCAAAACACCCGTGAGCCATCTAGAGAGCTCTCACGGGTGCCCTTGCGCCCGCAAAGCACCCGTGAGCCATCCCGAGAGCCCTTGCGGCCGCAAGGGCTCCCGCAAGGACACCCGAGTGAGGGTTTAAATTAGTCCCTCACTCATCTTCTTTCTTCTCACTCACACACTCATCTTCTTTCTCTCATAACTTTGTCATTTCTCCACCAAATCCACTCATTTCTTTTGCTCTAGATCACTCTCCTCATCCTCTAATCTTATTTTGTGAAGGAATTTCAAGGTTTAAACATTCTCTTGGCCATTTTAAGCTTTTGAATCACCCCATTTACTCTAGGGTTAAGGTATGTCTCTCATCTCTCAAACCTTGAGCTTTTGATGTTCCTTTTGGGCTGATTCTGTGGGTTTTTGCTCTCTTTGGATGGTGGAACATGTGTGGAATGAAACTTTGTGATTATAAATTTCTTGTGCTCCATTTACAAACTAGTTTTCATTCTATTGAGCTTGTATTTGTTTAAAACTTGGTTAATTGTTCTTACCTTGGTCTTGTAGGTATGAGGGTGAAGAAAGTGGCCTACAAGAAGGCTAGGAGAGACCCTTCTCCCCCTCCCAACGAACCAAAGTTTAAGAATGAAAAGCACAAGACCCGTTATTCACTTATATCGCGGAAGGGGTTTGGAACCATTCAGAGAATAGATTGGGATGTCTTGAAGCTGTTGGGGTTGGATGGTATCATATTGGAGCTCATCTCCAATAGTGGGTGGGACAAATTATTCTTCATTGAAGAGCCCACCTACAAGGAGTTAACACTAGAAGTTTTGAGCACCGTCGAGGTTGCGAAGCATTGTCCATTCACTCACCAACCAAGTTCTATCTCCTTTCGTGCATTCGGGAAGAAACATCGGGTTATGCAAGATCACTTGGGTGTACTCTTGGGACTTTACACTGAAGCATATACACTCACACCAGGATTCAAAGACTTATTACAGGATTTTCCGTACCCGGTAACAAGTGAGAAGTATTGGGCTTCCATGGCAACTTGTTGGAAGACACGGAAGGTGTCTCAAATGTCGAACCCCGCGCATCGCTACATACATGCTCTACTTACTAGAGGTATCGGGGGACGGCTAGCCTCTACGGGGGTGGTATCTCGCACAGATTTATTGATGCTTTACAACATTATTGAGCGTCACCCCCTCCATATGGGACACCTTGTTGCGGAAGTCCTAGTACCCCAGGGGCAGTTTGTTCACCTTGGGGCCATCTTCGCCGGACCATACATCACACGAATGATTAGAGGCATGGGCCTTATTGAGCGTACCCAGGGCATGACAGTTGTTGGCACTATCGCCTCACTCAGGATGCAGACTCTTGTATACATTGGGATAGTTGCAAAATGGGGCGGTGGTTACAAGCTTGCACAGCATCATCGAACAAATGCACAAGACACCGGCCCTTCACAGGATGCTGAGTCTACTTCTGAGTCTAAATCTGAACCCGAGCAGGAATCCAGGGCGCGTAGACTTCTCTAGAAGAACAGTTTGAAGAATTTCGCACTGAGGTCTACCAGCAGCTGCAGGTGCTTGAGCAAGGACACCGAGACCTGGTTGCATCACTGAGCCGCATTGAGAGCAACACGCCAACATCTTAACATTCTTGTGCAGCTCAACCTCATCAGTTGGCACCACCTCTACAGCTACCACCGGTGCGGCATCATCGCTTCCACCTGATCTCTAGGCACCCAACACATGGATATTTATCTATTTTTGTTATTTATTTCTTTGTCTTGACTGTACTTTTGTGTTGTCATTGAACTTTATTTTTATCTATTTAAAACATTGCTTTTGTGCTACTCTCTATTATTGTTGCTTCTGGAAGTGTGATTAGTGTTTTTTGTTGCTTTCAGGGCCATTATTCAAGTCACGGCACACTCCAGACCCTCATCACACTGTTTTTCCCTAAGTCCGGACACGAGTGTCAATCTCTTCATCACATGACTATGGAAGTTTCTTACTCCATTTCCTCTGCTGATTTAGTTACATTGGGGATAATGTAAAACTTTTTGTGTGGAGATGGAGTATTTTTACAATTGCATGCTTGAATCACCAGTGATAGCTATGATTTCATTGTTAAGGACTTCCTAGCTTGGTAGAATGATAGTTGTGAGTTGTACTCTATCTGTGCTTGAATGTAGATCTGTTTCATCTTTTGTGCACCTTTATACATGTTCATGAGCACTTTTACCTTGTACACTCCAACCAACCCATCATTATGATTTTGGCATTAATTTGTTAAATTCTATCTTCAATGCACTTTTAAGCGCTTTTGAGTTCCTTTATTATTTTCTATACCTTAAAGTGAACTATTGTAGCAAGTTTTATACTTGGGGACATGAGATACAGTATGTGCATGTGAAAAGACAAGAAAAAAAAAGAAGAAAAAAAATGAGAAAAATAAAAATAAAAATGAGTATATGACAGTATTCCTCTGCTAGTATAGCATGAATGCGTCTATATAGACTATATTCGAGTACGTTGGGTGGCTCTCGTGCCTAATCAGCATGTGCATCCTTTAGAAAGATTGTAAAATTTTTTGTGCAGTCTACGTTAGTCGGACTCAGAGAAAAAAAAAGTGTGTATGTTGTATATTTGTATCTCTCTTCTTCCCCTGATGCTTGCTACGTAGCCACTTGAAAGTTAGAGTTTTACCTAGGAACCAGAGGATTCTTAATTGAGTATTGAGTATGTCTTTAGCGTCTTAGTGTCATTTTCATTTTGTGTGGGGTGAATGGGCATCCTGGGGTAATCCAGGGTGTGGAGGTCAAGGGGGAGTTAACACACACACTCACAGGAGCACTCTAGATGAGACAGAACTATTATAACTTCACTATTCATTGAACAACTCACTTCTTGATTTCTATCCATTCGTGCTTGTGGAGTCCTTTACACTTGAGCTTGAGGTCGTGCATTTAGCCATTTATCTTGTTGCCCTATTCTTCATGTTTGTTTTCTTGGGGACAAGCAAAAGCTTAGGTGTGGGGATGTTTGATAAACGTCTAAATGTACGTATTTTGTATGTACCGGTGCGCATGTTTATTGTATTTTATTGAGAACTTGATGCCTTTTTTATGGTTTAATCATTTTATTTCATATTTCAGCCACAAAAGAAGCCTAGGTGAGCTCAATGACGGAATGTAAGAAGAAATCGACATCGAAAACGTCATTTTTGGACCCCGGGCACTGTAAATGCACTGTAGCAGCCCGGAACATGAAAATTTCAGAAAAAGTCTAAGTCTGGATTTCCTTACAGGTATTATTATGACCATCCTTGTGGTCAGTATTGTGAGGGTGAGGCCACCCGCAGGGAAGCCCGAGTTCATCCTTTTATAAGCATTGTTAGGGTTTCTTTTGAAGAGAGGAGGCCTTCTTCTTGGAGCTCACCACCACCACACCAAATCGGAGCTAGAAGTAAGGTTTTGAGGGTAGTTCCATGGAGGATTCGACGAGGAGAGCGCGATTTTGTGCGAGATCTACTCATAGGGCTTTGTGTAGAGGAGGTTGACAACAAGGGAAGCCACCTCTTGTGTGGCGTCTTTGGAAGCTTCTTCGGCCTTCATTCTTTGAGGGAGTGTTTTTTATGTTTTGTTTGGTTGTTTGCATCGATTTCTTGTTGTATTTGATGACTATGAACAACTAAACCCCAAGGTCACCGGATGTAGGTGAACCTTGGGGGTGAACTTGTGCTTGTATGGATGCTTGGTTCTTTCTATTGTTTTTTGGCTTGTTTGTGATCCTTGCCTGGTGTATTTGAATGCTTTGGTATGCATGAGAACTTGGTGTATCAATTCTTAGGTAATGCTAGGTTGCATGGCCATTGCCCTAGTGTTAGACTCACCAAGCTTGGAAGGGAAACACATATAAATACGCCGTGACCATCGGGTATTTATACCCCTCCAATTCTAGGGTTAAGTATTAGCTTGTATTCTAACCCTAACTTGAGAAAACCACTTTTCCCATTGCAATCGTAGGAGGATTTGGGCGGAAGAGATTCTGTATCCAATACTCGTACCGGATTAGGGGTCAATTGCCATGACCATCGGGTTGACCTAATCTAGGGTTTTCTCGGTCTAACAAGCCATTTGCATGTTAGTTCTGGCATCCTGCACACTTTAATAGCCCCTGAGAGGATCCTCATCCGTGACAGCTTTCTTCCCTTGATTATCCCCCGTATCTTGCCTTCATTGTTAGCATTTTATTTGCATTTAACTTGTTTAATTGTTTTATCACTATCACATTCAAACTTGGAGGTTAAACAACATAGCGAAGAGGAAGTAAGAGTAGCTTCTCGGGCCCTTAGGAATATGACCCCCTCGTGCTCGCACGAGGGGTATTACTTTGCTATCCCGTACACTTGTGGGGAAGCGATCAATCAACAATCTCAATCAACAAGAGAATGCTGCATGGCTTCAGCAAGGCGTATGTGAGCTTGTCATCTCCAACTCTCAAAGTTAACTCTCCACCGTCCATATCAATCAATGCCTTGGAAGTCCGCAAAAATGGCCTCTCAAGTATCAAGGGTACATCCGCATCCTCATCGACGTCTAGCACTAAGAAGTCTACAGGAAATATATACTTGTCCACCTTAACAAGCACATCTTCGATGATACCCCTCGGATGTCTCACCGTTTGATCCGCCAATTGCAAAGTCATCCGAGTAGGCCTAGGCTCGCCCAAGCCTAGCTTTTGAAAGAAGGTGTATGGCATGACGTTGATAATGGCCCCTGAGTCCGCCAATGCCATTTCTTCACCTAGATTGCCAATATTACATGGAATGATGAAGCTTCCCGGATCTTTCTTCTTGTTTGGCATGTTCTTTTGCAAGACCGCCGAGCAAGATGCATCTAAGATTACTGAAGTATTCTCCTCCAACTTCCTCCTGTTGGTCAACAAGTCTTTCAAGAATTTTGCATACTTAGGCATTTGGGCCAATGCCTCAACAAAAAGAATATTGATGTGGAGTTGCTTGAATAAACTTAGGAACTTCTTGTACTGTTCATCCCCTTGGTCATTCTTCAATCTAGAGGGATAAGGGATCATTGGCATGAAAGGTGGGGGTGCAACCTCCTTCTCTTTGCTTGTTCCCTCTTCAACCTTTATAACCTACGGTACGTGTTCATTTGGCTTCTCACTCGGAAGCCCACCGTCGACCTCACGACCACTTCTCAAAGTGATCACCTTCACATGCTCTGTAGGGTTGGTCTCGGTATTGCTCGGCAAACTTCCATGTGGCCTTTCCGATAAGGACTTCGCAATCTGCCCCACTTGATTTTCAAGGTTATGTAAGGAGGCAGTATGATTGCGAAGTGTAGCCTCAACTGATTCAAACCTTGTATTTGACGATTGCACAAACCTAGTCAAGGCCTTCTCCAAATCGGTCGTTCGGGTCTCCAAACCTAAAACTCTGTTTTCCACATTTGGGCCTTGTTGTTTTAAACCCAGTGGCCCTATGGCCTTTTGTGGACCTTGGTTGCTCCATGAGAAATTGGGATGATTCTTCCAATCCGGATTGTAGGTGTTGATGTATGAGTTCTCTTGAGTCCTCATGCCATTACCTACAAAATGGACGTTCTCAACCGAAGATGCATCACCAATAGATATCGGACAATCGGAGGGAGCATGTCCTCCACCACATCCGGTGCAAGTAATCACGGCCATTACTCTATTCGAAGTTAGAAGATCTAACTTCTTACTCAATGATTCCACTTGAGCTGCCAACGAAGTCACTGCATCTATCTCATGGAGACTAGCTATCTTTTTCTTCTCCCTGGCATTCCATTGGTAGCTGTTTAACCCCATTTCTTCAATTAATTGACGAGCCTTACCGGGGGTCTTGCTACCTAAGGTACCTCCTGCTGCAGCATCCAATACTTGCTTTGTACTCGGATTCAGACCGTTGTAAAATGTCTGAACAATCATCCACTCTGGGAATCCGTGTTGCGGGCACTTTCTCAGGAGCTCCTTGAACCTTTCCCACGTCTCAATTAGAGACTCTAATTCCAATTGTATAAAGGATGAGATCTCATTTCTAAGCTTTGTAGATTTTTCGGGAGGGAAATAACGACCAAAAAAAGCTTCTACCATCTCTTCCTGATAAGATCCCCTTGCGTATATCCTGCAAGTGCACGAGTTTGTCGAAGTAATAATCCCGGATGAGCGGGTATCGAATCCACAGGGAATAGGGAATAAAAATACTTAATTCAATTCTTAGCTATGTGAAAGATCAATGATGATAAGTGTGACAATGATTCAATTCTCAACAATAAAAACAACAAGTAAGAGAGCAAAAGTAAAGAAGGGGGTAAGGCAATCGATAAAGATGGGGTACCCCGATAATGCTCCGCATAGGATAATCATTTCAAGTGCAAGAACCCTCTGTTATGCTTCCTAATCAATGCAATGGTGAGTCGTGGAAATCCTTAATTACATAGTCCCAAATCTAAGGTCAACTATGCCTAACTCTATACATGTCCTGGAAGAGAGAATAGATAACCTCTCAACCTCGCACTCGCATAGAGTTGCAATGAGCTCTAGGGATTCCAAGTGATAAATCTCTTCCTAATTATAGACCTAACCCTTTGGTCCAGGCGGAAGGTCCCTAACCACGATTAAGCCCTAGATACTAAGATCACCTCAACTCTTCACTCCATTGCATGCGCAACTAAGCGCCAGCGGAGGGTCATCCCTTAGACCATTCACTCTATTATGGCCGCAAAGAACTCGAGGAACAGAGGTAGAATCTATCACGTCTGAGGGGAAAGGGGATGCTCCTGTACCTCTCGATTCACCCTCTCAACCCTCTCCAACCTAGCTTTGTCTAATGCTCGTGGTGTGTCACTCACTCACAAGGTTACCAACAAGAACTCTCAACCCTAGTGTCACTCTAAGGGAAATGTTCACACAATCAAGCATTCAAGGTTGGAACTCACAATAAACATCAATTTATTGAAAGCATAATAAAGAGATTCAAAGAAACGAATACAACCTAGGGTTCACAAATACCCAAGTACCCACTAGGGGTTTAGCTCTCCATGGAGCTAAGTACAATCAAAGAAATAGAATGTAAAAGCAATGAGTCCATAAAGAAACCCCCTCGATGGTCGTGTCGATGGTCTTGTGGAGAGTCCTCTACTCGTCGTCCAAGGATTCCCTCGTCTGGTATAGGATACGCCTCGATGGAAGCTCCCCTACCAACCTTCTTCCTAAGGAATAACGATGCCGGAGCCATAGAACCTCTCCAAAATCCTAGCCAATACCACTCAAAACCCTAGCCGAAGCCCTCTTTCAAGTTGGGGAAAAAGATGGAGAAGAGAATACTAAAATTGGGGCTGAATCGGCTTTTTATAGGGCTGGAATCGTGCGACTACATGGGCGTGGATGCTTCATGTGCCCGTGCGGAATTTCCACACGGGCGTGGATAATTTCCACACGCCCGTGTGGATTCTCTAAACTCCTGTTTTCTCGGCCGGCTGTGAACAGTGCTGCTATAGTACTTGCTGCCGTGTTGCTACAGTATCCGTCCTGAATAGCTTCCCGAATCCATACTTTCATCGGAGTAATGCAAACGGGCACACGTTCACGTCGTGGATCACTTACTTCTTCAATGATAGGCAAGTTGGTGGAGCTCTTGTTCTATGTGCATAAGTCGGCATGCTCGAGTGTGACTGCCTTTGTGCCCCTCCAATTGGATGTGCCAAACGCGAATACGAGGAGGTTGGCACACACTCTAGCATCTCACACCCGACCTATGTCTCCGCGTTTGAACCTTAGTAAGATTTCCTCCAAAATCTATGCATTTTGATCCACATTGGCTTCTTTCCTTCATATTCGGCCTCACAACCCTACCTGCATAAAAGTAACATAAAAACACACATATTAGTGTAAAAACCCGAGAAAAGTAATGCTCAACATAAGGAATGAACGCTTCACATTCATATCGCACAAGCACTTATCACCTCCCATGTGGTAATTGATGCTCTAGCTAATGAGTGTAGCCACTGCTTCGCTCTCCCTTTCAAGGAAAATGGGAAGGCTCTCAACTTGATGGCATTATCCGTTACCCCATTTATCTTCAGCATATAACATACCTCGAGAAAGTTCTCTATATGACTGTTTGGATCCTCATTGGCCAAACCATCAAACTGTGCGGATTGCTATAACATATGGATGAATGCTGGTTTCATCTCGAAGTTCTGAGCTGTAATCGGGGGACGCACAATGTTTGATTATGTCCCCAATACTGAAGGTCTGGCATAATCGGATAATGTATGCTGCTGCTCATTCTGCTCTACCATGTTTTCAGATTCTTCTACTTCCAAATCAGCTAGATAGGACTGTTCTTGCATAGGTTCTTTCCCTTTTCTTCTCAGTGTATGTTTAAGCTCGGGATCTCCTTCAATCAGTATGGAGGGGTTTCCTCGGGTTATAACCTGGAGCTGCACCCAAAAAGAAAGAAAAAGAAATTAGAACAATGATAGAATAAGAAAATATGAAATAGAATAAATAAATGAATAGCTAAGAAAAACAAAGTGCAAAGTATTTCTAAATGCCTACTCCCCGGCAACGGCGCCAAAAACTTGACACGTTCGTATATGCGTGTAAACCGCAAGTGCATGGGTGTCGAAGTAATAATCCCAGATGAGTGGGTATCGTATCCACAGAGAGTAAGGAGTAAAGACACTTAAGTTGTTTCTTAACTAATGTGGAAGATGAATAGTGATATGTGTGACAAGATTCAATTCTCAAAAGTAAA
Source organism: Dioscorea cayenensis subsp. rotundata (assembly GCF_009730915.1). Lineage (NCBI taxonomy): Eukaryota > Viridiplantae > Streptophyta > Magnoliopsida > Dioscoreales > Dioscoreaceae > Dioscorea > Dioscorea cayenensis. The sequence continues at coordinate 71,131 of NW_024088438.1, forward strand.
AACAACAAGAAAGAGAGCACAAGTAAAGGAGAAGGTAAGGCAATCGATAAAGATGGTGTACCCGGGTATTGTTACACCTAGGATAATCGTTTAAAGTGCAAGAAACCTCTATTATGCTTCCTAATTAATGCCATACTAAGTCGTGGAAATCCTTAATTGCATAGTCCCAAATCTAAGGTCAACCATGCCTAACTCTATACATGTCCCGGAGGAGAAATCGAACAATCTCAACACCTCACACTCGTATAGAATTGCAATGACCTCTAGGGATTCCAAATGATAAACCCTATTCCTATGTATAGACCTAACCCTTTGGTCCTGGTGAAAGTTCCCTAGCCACAATTAAGCCCTAGATGCTAAAATCACTTCAATGCTTCACTCCGTTGCACTCGCAACTAAGCCCCAGCAGAAGTTCATCCCTTAGCCTATTCACTCTACTACGGCTGCAAAGAACTCTTGGAACGTGGAGGTAGGATAGATCACACCGGAGGGGAAAGGGGACGCTCTGCTACCTCTCGACTCACCCTCTCAACCCTTTCCAATCTAGCTTTGTCTAACTCTCATGGTGTATCACTCACTCACAAGAGTTACCAAGAAGAACTCTCAACCCTAGTGTTACTCTAGGGGAGTATTCATACAATCAAGCATACAAGATTGGAACTCATAATAAACATCAATTAATTGAAAGCATAATAAAGAGATTCAATAAAACGAATACATCCTAGGGTTCACAAATACCCAAGTACTCACTAGGGGTTTAGCTCTCCATAGAGCTAGATACAATCAATGAAATTGAATGTAAAAATAAAGCATCCATAGAAAATCCCCTCGTTAGTCATGGCGATAGTCTTGTGGAGAGTCCTCTACTCGTCGCAAGGGTCCCTTTGTCCAGCCTTGGATACACCTCTCCGGATCGGTACCTACGAAAGCTCTCCCACTAACCTTCTTCCAAATGGCGCGTGATATCGGAGTCATATAACCTCTCCAAAGCACTAGCCAATACCTCTCAAAACCCTAGCCGCAGCCCTCTCTCAAGTTTGGGAAATGATCGAGAAAGGAATGATGAAATCGGGGCTGAAATTGGCTTTTAAAGGGATAGAATCAGGATTTCCCGAATCCATGCTTTCATCGAGAGAACGCTTCGCATTCTTATTGCACAAGCACTTATCAGGTATCTAAGAGACTTTGTCTCCCATAATCCTTCC